>NW_027512277.1:0-14227 GCF_048772815.1 Callospermophilus lateralis | reverse complement strand
TTGGGTGAAAAAAAATTTGCTGGTATTTCGGAAACTCTTTATTTCTTAGAAGGTTGGCAACCCCTCTCAATGAAAGTGCTTTTCCACAGTCTGTGCCTCCGGCTACTTGAAGAGGAAACAAACCATAGAGACAAAACTGAGAACTCCTTTATTTTGTCAAGTTTCAAAGAGCTACTAAAAACCAAATTGGATTTAGTGTTCCAAATTCATCTATCTATATAGGAGAGAACAGAGGGAAAACTAAATTTAAAACTGCTACTGTTGAAGAACGCTTCAACCTAGAAGAACTAAATTTGGTGAGCCAAGTGGGATGTGTGTACTGATCATTACCATCAGGTATCATCAAGATTGGGTGAAAAAATATTTGCTGGTATTTCAAACTCTTTATTTCTTAGAAGCTTGGCAACCCCTCGCAATGAAAGTGCTTTTCCACAGTCTGTGCCTCCGGCTACTTGAAGAGGAAACAAACCATAGAGACAAAACTGAGAACTCCTTTATTTTGTCAAGTTTCAAAGAGCTACTAAAAACCAAATTGGATTTAGAGTTCCAAATTCATCTATCTATATAGGAGAGAACAGAGGGAAAACTAAATTTAAAACTGTTACTGTTGAAGAACGCTTCAACCTAGAAGAACTAAATTTGGTGAGCCAAGTGGGATGTGTGTACTGATCATTACCATCAGGTATCATCAAGATTGGGTGAAAAAATATTTGCTGGTATTTCAAACTCTTTATTTCTTAGAAGCTTGGCAACCCCTCGCAATGAAAGTGCTTTTCCACAGTCTGTGCCTAGGGCTACTTGAAGAGGAAACAAACCATAGAGACAAAACTGAGAACTCTTTATTTTGTCAAGTTTCAAAGAGCTACTAGAAACCATGTTGGATTTAGAGTTCCAAATTCATGTATCTATATAGGAGAGAACAGAGTGAAACCTAAATATAAAAACTGCTACTGTAGACGAACGCTTCAACCTACAAGAACAAAATTTGGTGAGCCAAGTGGGATTTGTGTACTGATCATTATCACCAAGTATCATCAACATTGGGTGAAAAAATAATTGCTGGTATTTCAGAAACTCGTTATTTCTTAGAAGCTTGGCAACCCATCTCAATGAAAGTGCTTTTAAACAGTCTGTTCCTAAGGATACTAGAAGAGGAAAGAAACCATAGAGACAAAACCGAGAACTCCTTTATTTTGTCAAGTTTCAAAGAGCTACTACAATCCATGTTGGATTTAGAGTTCCAAATTCATCTATCTATATAGGAGAGAACAGAGGGAAACCTAAAAATATAAACTGCTACTGTAGATGAACGCTTCAAACAAGAAGAACAATATTTGGTGAGCCAAGTGGGATTTGTGTATCGTTCATTACCACCAAGTATCATCAAGATTGGGTGAAAAAATATTTTCTGATATTTCGAATACTCGTTATTTTTTAGAAACTTGGCCAACCCTCTCAATGAAAGTGCTTTTCCACAGTCTCTGCCTAGGGCTATTTGAAGAGGAAACAAACCATAGAGACAAAACTGAGAACTCTTTATTTTGTCAAGTTTCAAAGAGCTACTACAAACCATGTTGGATTTAGAGTTCCAAATTCATCTATCTATATAGGAGAGAACAGAGTGAAACCTAAATATAAAAACTGCTACTGTAGACGAACGATTCATCCTAGAAGAACAAAATTTGGTGAGACAAGTGGGATTTCTGTACTGATCATTACCACCAAGTATCCTCAACATTGGGTGAAAAAATATTTGCTGGTATTTCGGAAACTCGTTATTTCTTAGAATCTTGGCAACCCCTCTCAATGAAAGTGCTTTTCCACAGTCTGTGCCTAGGGCTACTTGAAGAGGAAACAAACCATAGAGACAAAACTGAGAACTTATTTATTTTGCCATGTTTCAAAGAGCTACTACAAACCATGTTGGATTTAGAGTTCCAAATTCATCTATCTATAAAGGAGAGAACAGAGTGAAACCTAAATATAAAAACTGCTACTGTAGACGAACGCTTCATTCTAGAAGAACAAAATTTGGTGAGCCAAGTGGGATTTGTGTACTGATCATTACCACCAAGTATCATCAACATTGGGTGAAAAAATATTTGCTGGTATTTCGGAAACTCGTTATTTCTTAGAAATTTGGCAACCCCTCTCAATGAAAGTGCTTTTCCACAGTCTGTGCTTCGGGCTACTTGAAGAGAAAACAAACCTTTGAGAAAAGACTGAGAACTCCTTTATTTTGACAAGTTTCAAGAAGCTACTACAAACCATGTTGGATTTAGAGTTCCAAATTCAGCTATCTATATAGGAGAGAACAGAGGGAAACGTAAATATAAAAACTGCTAATGTAGACGATCACTTCAACCTAGAAGAACAAAATTTGGTGAGCCAAGTGGGATTTGTGTACTGATCATTACCACCACGTATGATCAACATTGGGTGAAAAAATATTTGCTGGTATTTCGGAAACTCGTTATTTCTTAGAAGCTTGGCAACCCCTCTCAATGAAAGTGCTTTTCCACAGTGTGTACCTAGGGCTACATGAAGAGGAAACAAACCATAGAGAAAAAACTGAGAACTTTTTTATTTTGTCAAGTTTCAAAGAGCTACTACAAACCATGTTAGATTTAGAGTTTCAAATTCATCTATCTCTATAGGAGAGAACAGAGGGAAACCTAAAAATAAAAACTGCTACTGTAAAAGAACGCTTCAAACTAGAAGAACAAAATTTGGTGAGCCAAGTGGGATTTGTGTACTGATCATTACCACCAAGTATCATCAACATTGGGTGAAAAAAAATTTGCTGGTATTTCGGAAACTCTTTATTTCTTAGAAGGTTGGCAACCCCTCTCAATGAAAGTGCTTTTCCACAGTCTGTGCCTCCGGCTACTTGAAGAGGAAACAAACCATAGAGGCAAAACTGAGAACTCCTTTATTTTGTCAAGTTTCAAAAAGCTACTACAAACCATGTTGGATTTAGAGTTCCAAATTCATCTATCTATATAGGAGGGAACAGAGGGAAACCAAAAAATAAAAACTGAGACTGTAAACGAACGCTTCAACCTAGAAGAAGAAAATTTGGTGAGCCAAGTGGGATTTGTGTACTGATCATTAGCTCCAAGTATCATCAAGATTCGGTGAAAAAATATTTGTTGGTATTTCAGAAACTCGTTATTTCTTAGAAGCTTGGCCACCCCTTTCAATGAAAGTGCTTTTCCACAGTCTGTACCTAGGTCGACTTGAAGAGGAATCAAACCATAAGGACAAAACTGAGAACTCCTTTATTTTTGTCAAGTTTCAAAGAGCTACTACAAACCATGTTAAATTTAGAGTTCCAAATTTATCTATCTATATAGGAGAGAACAGAGTGAAACCTAAATATAAAAACTGCTACTGTAGACGAACGCTTCAACCTAGAAGAACCAAATTTGGAGAGCCAAGTGGGATTTGTGTACTGATCATTAACACCAAGTATCATCAAGATTGTGTGAAAAATTACTTGCTGGTATTTCGGAAACTCGTTGTTTCTTAGAAGCTTGGCCACCTCTGTCAATGAAAGTCCTTTTCCACAGTCTGTGCCTAGGGCTACTTGAAGGGGAAACAATCCATAGAGACAAAACTGAGAACTCGTTTATTTTGTCAAGTTTCAAAGAGCTAGTACAAGCCATGTTGGATTTAGAGTTCCAAATTCACCTATCTATATAGGAGAGAACAGAGGGAAACCTAAATATAAAAACTGAGACTGTAAATGAACGCTTCAACCTAGAAGAAGAAAAATTGGTGAGCCAAGTGGGATTTGTGTACTGATCATTACCTCCAAGTATCATCAAGACTCGGTGAAAAAATATTTGATGGTATTTCGGAAACTCGTTATTTTTTAGAAGCTTGGCAACCCCTTTCAATGAAAGTGCTTTTCCACAGTCTCTGCCTAGGGCTACTTGAAGGGGAAACAAACCATAGTGACAAAACTGAGAACTCCTTAATTTTGTCAAGTTTCAAAGAGCTACTACAAACCATGTTGGATTTATAGTTCCAAATTCATCTATCTATATAGGAGGGAACAGAAGGAAACCTAAAAATAAAAACTGAGACTGTAAAGGAACGCTTCAACCTAGAAGAAGAAAATTTGGTGAGCCAAGTGGGATTTGTGTACTGATCATTACCACCAAGTATCATCAAGATTGGGTGAAAAAATATTTGCTGGTATTTCGGAAACTCGTTATTCCTTAGAAGATTGGCCACCCCTCTCAATGAAAGTGCTTTTCTCCAGTCTGTGCCCAGGGCTACTTGAAGAGGAAACAAACCAGAGAGCAAAACTGAGAACTCCTTTATTTTCTCAAGTTTCAAAGAGCTACTACAAACCATGTAAGATTTAGAGTTCTAAATTCATCTAACTATATAGGAGAGAACAGAGGGAAACCTAAAAATAAAAATTGCTACTGTAAACGAATGCTTCAACCTAGACGAAGAAAATTTGGTGAGCCAAGTGGGATTTGTGTACTGATCATTACCACCCAGTATCATCAATATTGGGTGAAAAAATATTTGCTGGTATTTTGGAAACTCTTTATTTATTAGAAGCTTGGCAACCCCTCTCAATGAATGTGCTTTTCCACAGTCTGTGCCTAGGGCTACTTGAAGGGGAAACAATCCATAGAGAAAAAACTGAGAACTCCTTTATTTTGTCAAGTTTCAAAGAGCTACTACAAACCATGTTGGATTTAGAGTTTCAAATTCAGCTATCTATATAGGAGAGAACAGAGGGAAACCTAAATATAAAAACTGCTACTGTAGACGAACTCTTCAACCTAGAAGAACAATATTTGGTGAGCCAAGTGGGATTTGTGTACTTATCATTACCACCAAGTATCATCAACATTGGGTGAAAAAATATTTGCTGGTATTTCGGAAACTCGTTATTTCTTAGAATCTTGGCAACCCCTCTCATTGAACGTGCTATTCCACAGTCTGTGCCTAGGGCTATGCTGGGAGCCATCAGCCAAGTAGGTATGACAATCTCCTTGCCAGCTTACTTCCATGCTGTCTGTGGAAGGACTTCTGAAAGGTGACCTTGCTCAAGGACCAGGGCAGGATCCGTGTTTAGGGTGTTCCCCCTTTAGAATAGGGCGGTTTAGCATAATAGGAGATTAGGGTGTTCCCCCTTTAGAATAGGGAAGTTTAGCATAATAGGAGAGTAGTGTGTTCCCCCTTTAGAATAGGGCGTATCCTGCTGCTGAGTTCCTCTTGATTGCTTAGGGTCAGACAGTATATTTTGAGAAGCAGAAGCCCATGCGGAGTGGATTTAGGCAGGAGAGGATTTGGGCAGAGAACGGAGTGGATTTGGGCATAGAACGTGGATTCCCCCAGAGCGTGTTTGTAGACGGCCGGCGTGAGTTCGGGAATAAAGAATTGCTGTTTGAATCTACAAGCTGTGTGGAGACTCGTGATTTGTGCCCAGCAAAAGACTGCGGCATCTGGTGGCCCGTACGGGGAACGTCTAAAAATTGGAAGTAAGTGAAATTACTCGCTCCTGAAGGAGAGCGAAAGAATGGGTGAGCATTTCAAAAAACAGTGTGTTCTTGTTTTGATTTATTTTGTTTTTATTTCAAGTTGCCTGTTCCTAGAACTTTCTCAGGCAAACTGGGGAAAATGGTTGACTCAAGGTTTGAAGTTGTTCACCAGCAAGGAAGAGAAAATCTTAGAGAAAAAAGGCACCCCAGTAAGACTAAGAACAGCTAGGGCATATGTTGATACAATACAAAAATGTAGCTCATGGCTTTTAAACGAGAAGTTGTTAAATATATCAATGGGAGCATCGTGGTATCCTGTAGAAGGATTTTTCTTCAACAAGAAAGAGATGGCTAGTTCTGTTTACTACAATTGTCTAAGATCTTGGTTTCTACAAAGTTCTAATTAATTTACAAAACTAAAGTGTTAAAATATCAACCACTAAATATAAAATCAAGTACTCTTTACTTATTAAGTTCCATAAGGTAATATATTTAATCATTATGTGTGTTTTCATAAATTGGTGAATGGAAAATGTTTAATATTGCTTTGGTCTATGTCTTTGCTGAAACAAGGTTACTAAGTGTTAAGATTCTATCAGGTGTAATTTACATACAAAGAGTATAAGAAGTTTCAGTTGGGTTTCAATTACAGTATTATAGTACCATAAAAAACATGAAAGTCTTTCATCTTCTTAAAGTGGAGTAATTTGTCTAAATCAGAAGTTTTATAAGGGTTATTTCAGAATGTGGATTTATAAAAAGGGTTAACGGCTAGAAAAGAGATATTAAGATTAAAGATGTGAAAATATATTTTAATATGGAAGGTTAAAAAATGTTTCTAGATGAGATAATCTCTGTGTGGTCAAGTAAAAAGTTGTGAAATGCCATTTAAAAAGATTTTGAGGAAACTAGATTTACTTTAAAAGTTTGAAAAAGGAAGAAAGAAAAAAAGATATTTGTACATGGCAGATTGAGACAAAGCTTCTTAATGGAGTAAAAAAGGCCTTTGGTTGAAGGGCAGCCATGTAAACTAACATTAAGCAATTTAAACAGAATCTAAGCCTCGTTTAAAAGAGTGAAGCTGTAGGTGGTGAAAAAGTACATTTAAAAGTACAGTATAGATGATAATTAAAAGGCTTTAAAAGGTTAAATTGAAGGTGGTTAAGATGCCTTCATGACGGAGGAAAAAAAAAAAACCCAGGATAATGGGAAGATAAAAAGATAAAAGATATTTAGATAAAGAAAATTAAAAGTTTGAAGTGAAAAATTTTAAAGACAGAAGTATAGAAAGTTAAAAAGAAAAAAAGATAAAGAAGATGTAAAAAGAAAAGATGTAGGAAGATAGAGAAGATGTAGGAAGACAAGAATTTTAAACCCACAAAGTAGGAAACAAAAGAAAACTAGGAAGAAAAAAAAGCAACTAAGGGTGTATGTACAAACCTTAAATAAAAACTAGAAGATAGAATTAAGATAGAAAATGGTTAAAAATGTAAAGTAAAGGTATTTCAGATAAAAAATATAAAAAGCTAAGACAACTATTAGATACAGACATTCAAGATAGAATTAAAACGTGCTTATTAAAGCAAAAACGGAATTGGAAAGGGGTATATATCCCCCAAAGATAAACTTAAAATAACCCTTTTTACTCTAAACTTTTTAAATTTGGATTCATCAGGACTTAGTGCTGCAGAAAGACATGTATCCAAAAAATGTACATAAGACTAAAGTACTTTGGAAAGATATTCTAACAGGACAATGGAAAGGTCCAGACCCAGTGATTGTCTGGAGTCGGGGCTCTGTTTGTGTGTTTCCACAGGGAGAACAGCAGCCGATTTGGATTCCAGAAAGACTAACCAAAACGATTTCTACAGATCAAAAAGAAGATAATTTGACTCAAATCCATAACAGCTGATATCCAGAACTCCAGCTTGGCCATTCTTACATCTGCGACTGTGATTAACCAGGATGCTTTTTTCAATATCTATTTTCCCACATCATAAGGTTCTATTTTTATTTTTTGAGCTCATACAAACCTAGGTTAATGTTTTTCTGATCAGTTTTATTTTTTGACTGTGGAGTTTTTAAACATTGCAATGGAGATTTCACCTAGGTAAAGCTACAAGGCCTTTATTATTATCTTATGTGTTGTACGTTTGTTTGCACATTTGTGTTTTGTGTTGTATGTCTGTGTGTGCGTATTTCATATATGAGGAGCGCTCATGAGAAAATGGAGAGAATTTTTTTTTATTCACGTGATTTAAATGGCTTAATTTAAATTAGGTAAACAGCTGTTAAAGATTGTTTTTAAAGGTGCTTAACATTTCTGCTTGTTTACTAATTTAAATCAGGTAAACAGCTGTTAAGGATTGTTTTTTAAGTAGGTTAACAGATCTGTGTGTTTACTTTCACCTTTCCTTTTCATTATATTTAATAATTCTTTTCAGGTTAATGTCTTTTTAGCATCATTGCCAGAATTCCTATCTTCATCCCAATGAATATAACTCAACAAGTATGCTCAATCAAGGAGTCAACTTACTTTGGGAGGAAACGGACTTTGGGAGGAGACGGACAGATTGAAAGATTCCTCCCCTTTGAACTGCTTACAGAACTTGCCTGGACTATGTAACTACGTTTAGTGCAGCAAATTGTGGTAATGCTGGCATATCTTTGCTGATGGTGTCACCAGTGATCTTTGCTGATGGTGTCACCAATGATGCAATTTTTCCAAAGGAACTCTCAATTGGCTTGGTGTCGTGGCATTTCTGTATCCTCCTCCCTTCTGCTAGTGATGGTCTAAATTTGGGGGCCAATGGCTATATGCTGGACCGGCAGTCAGTGACGGGTATGATCCAATTGCAATGGTATCAACCTAAGACAGGAGGCTGACGCCTAAAGGTCAGTTACCTAAAGGTCAGTTTTCCGATGACGGGTAAGAACCATATGTTGAATTGGACAACCTACCAGGCGCGGTCCTTAAGCCACATTAACCTCACTCCCCCACTGGCACCAAGGCCAAATTTGGGGGCCAACAGAGGTGAGGCAAAGAACCTCACCCCAACACTGGTGCATAGACCTATCCACAAGTATGGCTGTATGCTGGACCGGTAGTCAGTGACGGGTATGATCCAGTTGCATTGGTATCAACCTAAGACAGGAGGCTGACGCCTAAAGGTCAGTTTTCCAATGACGGGTAAGAGCCATATGTTGAACTGGACAACCTACCAGGCACGGTCCTTAAGCCACATTACTTGTTGTTTAATTAATCAGAAGGGGGGAGATGCTGGGAGCCATCAGCCAAGTAGGTATGACAATCTCCTTGCCAGCTTACTTCCATGCTGTCTGTGGAAGGACTTCTGAAAGGTGACCTTGTTCAAGGACCAGGGCAGGATCCGTGTTTAGGGTGTTCCCCCTTTAGAATAGGGCGGTTTAGCATAATAGGAGATTAGGGTGTTCCCCCTTAAGAATAGGGAAGTTTAGCATAATAGGAGAGTAGGGTGTTCCCCCTTTAGAATAGGGCGTATCCTGCTGCTGAGTTCCTCTTGAGTGCTTAGGGTCAGACAGTATATTTTGAGAAGCAGAAGCCCATGCGGAGTGGATTTAGGCAGGAGAGGATTTGGGCAGAGAACGGAGTGGATTTGGGCAGAGAACGTGGATTCCCCCAGAGCGTGTTTGTAGACGGCCGGCGTGAGTTCGGGAATAAAGAATTGCTGTTTGAATCTACAAGCTGTGTGGAGACTCGTGATTTGTGCCCAGCAAAAGACTGCGGCAGGGCTACATCAAGAGAAAACAAACCATTGAGACAAAACTGAGAACTCCTTTATTTTGTCAAGTTTCAAAGAGCTACTGCAAACCATGTTGGATTTAGAGTTCCAAATTCAGCTATCTATATAGGAGAGAACAGAGGGAAACCTAAATATAAAAACTGCTAATGTAGACGATCACTTCAACCTAGAAGAACAAAATTTGGTGAGCCAAGTGGGATTTGTGTACTGATCATTACCACCACGTATGATCAACATTGGGTGAAAAAATATTTGCTGGTATTTCGGAAACTCGTTATTTCTTAGAAGCTTGGCAACCCCTCTCAATGAAAGTGCTTTTCCACAGTCTGTACCTAGGGCTACATGAAGAGGAAACAAACCATAGAGAAAAAACTGAGAACTTTTTTATTTTGTCAAGTTTCAAAGAGCTACTACAAACCATGTTGGATTTAGAGTTCCAAATTCATCTATCTCTATAGGAGAGAACAGAGGGAAACCTAAAAATAAAAACTGCTACTGTAAAAGAACGCTTCAAACTAGAAGAACAAAATTTGGTGAGCCAAGTGGGATTTGTGTACTGATCATTACCACCCAGTGTCATCAAGATTGGATGAAAAAATATTAGCTGGTTTTTCGGAAACTCGTTATTTCTTAGAAGCTTGGCAACCCCTCTCTATGAAAGTGCTTTTCCACAGTCTGTTCCTAGGGCTACTTGAAGAGGAAACAAACCATAGAAACAAAACTGAGAACTTCTTTATTTTGTCAAGATTCAAAGAGCTACTACAAACCATGTTGGATTTAGAGTTCCAAATTCAGCTATCTATATAGGAGAGAACAGAGTGAAACGTAAATATAAAAACTGCTACAGTAGACGAACGATTCAACCTAGAAGAACAAAATTTGGTGAGCCAAGTGGGATTTGTGTACTGATCATTACCATCAGGTATCATCAAGATTGGGTGAAAAAATATTTGCTGGTATTTCAAATTCTTTATTTCTTAGAAGCTTGGCAACCCCTCTTAATGAAAGTGCTTTTCCACAGTCTGTGCCTAGGGCTACTTGAAGAGGAAACAAACCATAGAGACAAAACTGAGAACTCTTTATTTTGTCAAGTTTCAAAGAGCTACTACAAACCATGTTGGATTTAGAGTTCCAAATTTATCTATCTATATAGGAGAGAACAGTGGGAAACCTAAATATAAAAAATGCTACTGTAGACGATCTCTACAAACTAGAAGAACAAAATTTGGTGAGCCAAGTGGGATTTGTGTACTGATCATTACCACCACGTATGATTAACATTGGGTGAAAAAATATTTGCTGCTATTTCGGAACCTCGTTATTTCTTAGAAGCTTGGCAACCCCTCTCAATGAAAGTGCTTTTCCACAGTCTGTGCCTAGGGCTACTTGAAGAGGAAACAAACCATAGAGACAAAACTGAGAACTTCTGTATTTTGTCAAGTTTCAAAGAGCTACTACAAACCATGTTGGATTTAGAGTTCCAAATTCATGTATCTATATAGGAGAGAACAGAGTGAAACCTAAATATAAAAACTGCTACTGTAGACGAACGCTTCAACCTACAAGAACAAAATTTGGTGAGCCAAGTGGGATTTGTGTCCTGATCATTACCACCAAGTATCATCAACATTGGGTGAAAAAATAATTGTTGGTATTTCGGAAACTCGTTATTTCTTAGAAGCTTGGCAACCATTCTCAATGAAAGTGCTTTTCCACAGTCTGTTCCTAAGGCTACTTGAAGAGGAAACAAACCATAGAGACAAAACCGAGAACTCCTTTATTTTGTCAAGTTTCAAAGAGCTACTACAAACCATGTTGGATTTAGAGTTCCAAATTCATCTATCTATATAGGAGAGAACAGAGGGAAACCTAAAAATAAAAACTGCTACTGAAGATGAACGCTTCAACCTAGAAGAACAAAATTTGGTGAGCCAAGTGGGATTTGTCTACCGATCATTACCACCAAGTATCATCAAGATTATGTGAAAAAATATTTGCTGATATTTTGAATACTCGTTATTTTTTGGAAGCTTGGCAACCCCTCTCAATGAAAGTGCTTTTCCACAGTCTCTGCCTAGGGATACTTAAAGGGGAAACAAACCATAGAGACAAAACTGAGAATTCCTTTATTTTGTCAAGTTTCAAAGAGCTACTACAAACCATGTTGGATTTAGAGTTCCAAATTCATCTGTCTATATAGGAGAGAACAGAGGGAAACCTAAAAATAAAAACTGAGACTGCAAACGAAAGCTTCAACCTAGAAGAAGAAAATTTGGTGAGCCAAGTGGGATTTGTGTACTGATCATTACCACCAAGTATCATCAACATTGGGTGAAAAAATATTTGCTGGTATTTCGGAAACTCGTTATTTCTTAGAATCTTGGCAACCCTTCTCAATGAAAGTGCTTTTCCACAGTCTGTGCTTCGGACTACTTGAAGAGAAAACAAACCTTTGAGACAAGACTGAGAACTCCTTTATTTTGACAAGTTTCAAGAAGCTAGTACAAACCATGTTGGATTTAGAGTTCCAAATTCAGCTATCTATATAGGAGAGAACAGAGGGAAACCTAAATATAAAAACAGCTAATGTAGACGATCACTTCAACCTAGAAGAACAAAATTTGGTGAGCCAAGTGGGATTTGTGTACTGATCATTACCACCACGTATGATCAACATTGGGTGAAAAAATATTTGCTGGTATTTCGGAAACTCGTTATTTCTTAGAAGCTTGGCAACCCCTCTCAATGAAAGTGCTTTTCCACAGTCTGTACCTAGGGCTACATGAAGAGGAAACAAACCATAGAGAAAAAACTGAGAACTTTTTCATTTTGTCAAGTTTCAAAGAGCTACTACAAACCATGTTGGATTTAGAGTTCCAAATTCATCTATCTCTATAGGAGAGAACAGAGGGAAACCTAAAAATAAAAACTGCTACTGTAAAAGAACGCTTCAAACTAGAAGAACAAAATTTGGTGAGCCAAGTGGGATTTCTGTACTGATCATTACCACCCAGTGTCATCAAGAGTGGATGAAAAAATATTAGCTGGTTTTTCGGAAACTCGTTACTTCTTAGATGCTTGCCAACCCCTCTCTATGAAAGTGCTTTTCCACAGTCTGTGCCTAGGGCTACTTGAAGAGGAAACAAACCATAGAAACAAAACTGAGAACTTCTTTATTTTGTCGAGATTCAAAGAGCTACTACAAACCATGTTGGATTTAGAGTTCCAAATTCAGCTATCTATATAGGAGAGAACAGAGTGAAATGTAAATATAAAAACTGCTACTGTAGACGAACGATTCAACCTAGAAGAACAAAATTTGGTGAGCCAAGTGGGATTTGTGTACTGATCATTACCATCAGGTATCATCAAGATTGGGTGAAAAAATATTTGCTGGTATTTCAAATTCTTTATTTCTTAGAAGCTTGGCAACCCCTCTCAATGAAAGTGCTTTTCCACAGTCTGTGCCTAGGGCTACTTGAAGAGGAAACAAACCATAGAGACAAAACTGAGAACTCTTTATTTTGTCAAGTTTCAAAGAGCTACTACAAACCATGTTGGATTTAGAGTTCCAAATTCATCTATCTATATAGGAGAGAACAGTGGGAAACCTAAATATAAAAAATGCTACTGTAGACGATCTCTACAAACTAGAAGAACAAAATTTGGTGAGCCAAGTGGGATTTGTGTACTGATCATTACCACCACGTATGATTAACATTGGGTGAAAAAATATTTGCTGCTATTTCGGAACCTTGTTATTTCTTAGAAGCTTGGCAACCCCTCTCAATGAAAGTGCTTTTCCACAGTCTGTTCCTAAGGCTACTTGAAGAGGAAACAAACCATAGAGACAAAACCGAGAACTGTTTTATTTTGTCAAGTTTCAAAGAGCTACTACAAACCATGTTGGATTTAGAGTTCCAAATTCATCTATGTATATAGGAGAGAACAGAGGGAAACCTAAAAATAAAAACTGCTACTGAAGATGAACGCTTCAACCTAGAAGAACAAAATTTGGTGAGCCAAGTGGGATTTGTCTACCGATCATTACCACCAAGTATCATCAAGATTGGGTGAAAAAATATTTGCTGATATTTTGAATACTCGTTATTTTTTAGAAGCTTGGCAACCCCTCTCAATGAAAGTGCTTTTCCACAGTCTCTGCCTAGGGATACTTAAGGGGGAAACAAACCATAGAGACAAAACTGAGAACTCCTTTATTTTGTCAAGTTTCAAAGAGCTACTACAAACCATGTTGAATTTAGAGTTCCAAATTCATCTGTCTATATAGGAGAGAACAGAGGGAAACCTAAAAATAAAAACTGAGACTGCAAACGAAAGCTTCAACCTAGAAGAAGAAAATTTGGTGAGCCAAGTGGGATTTGTGTACTGATCATTAGCTCCAAGTATCATCAAGTTTCGGTGAAAAAATATTTGCTGATATTTCGGAAACTCGTTATTTCTTAGAAGCTTGGCCACCAATTTCAATGAAAGTGCTTTTCCACAGTCTGTGCCTAGGTTGACTTGAAGAGGAAACAAACCATAAGGACAAAACTGAGAACTCCTTTATTTTGTCAAGTTTCAAAGAGCTACTACAAACCATGTTGGATTTAGAGTTCCAAATTCATCTATATATAGAGAAGAGAACAGAGTGAAACCTAAATAAAAAACTGCTACTGTAGATGAACGCATCAACGTAGAAGAACAAACTTTGGTGAGCCAAGTGGGATTTGTGTACTGATCATTACGACCAAGTATCATCAAGATTGGGTTAAAAAATATTTGCTGGTATTTCGGAAACTCGTTATTTCTTAGAAGCTTGGCAACCCCTCTCAATGACAGTGCTTTTCCACAGTCTGTGCCTAGGGCTACTTGAAGAGGAAACAAACCATAGAGACAAAACTGAGAACTCATTTTTTTTGTCAAGTTTCAAAG
>NW_027512276.1:0-14312 GCF_048772815.1 Callospermophilus lateralis | reverse complement strand
ATTTGGAACTCTAAATCCAACATGGTTTGTAGTAGCTCTTTGAAACTTGACAAAATAAAGGAGTTCTCAGTTTTGTCTCTATTGTTTGTTTCCTCCTCAAGTAGCCCTAGGCACAGACTGTGGAAAGCACTTTCATTGAGATGGGTTGCCAAGCTTCTAAGAAATTACGAGTTTCCGAAATACCAGCAAATATTATTTCACACAATCTTGTTGATACTTGGTGGTAATGATCAGTATACAAATCCCACTTGGCTCACCAAATTTTGTTCTTCTAGGTTGAAGCGTTCGTCTACAGTAGCAGTTTTTATATTTAGGTTTCTCTCTGTTCTCTCCTATATAGATAGATGAATTTGGAACTCTAAATCCAACATGGTTTGCAGGAGCTCTTTGAAACTTGACAAAATAAAGGAGGTCTCAGATTTGTCTCTATGGTTTGTTTCCTCTTCAAGTAGCCGTAGGCACAGACTGTGGGAAAGCACTTTCATTGAGAGGGGTTGCCAAGCTTCTAAGAAATAACGAGTTTCGAAATACCAGCAAATATTTTTTCACCCAAATTTGATGATTCTTGGTGGTAATGATCAGTACACAAATCCCACTTGGCTCACGAAATTTTGTTATTCTAAGTTGAACCGTTCGTCTACAGTAGCAGTTTTTATATTTAAGTTTCCCTCGGTTCTCTCCTATATAGATAGATGAATTTGGAACGCTAAATCCAACATGGTTTGTAGTAGCTCTTTGAAACTTGACAAAATAAAGGAGTTCTCTGATTTTTCTCTATGGTTTGTTTCCTCTTCAAGTAGCCCTAGGCACAGACTTTGGAAAAGCACTTTCATTGAGAGGGGTTGCCAAGCTTCTAAGAAATAACGAGTTTCCGAAATACCAGCAAATATTTTTTCACCCAATCTTGATGATACTTGGAGCTAATGATCAGTACACAAATCCCACTTGGCTCACCAAATTTTGTTCTTCTTGGATGAAGCGTTCGTCTACAGTAGCAGTTTTTATATTTAGGTTTCCGTCTGTTCTCTCCTATATAGAAAGATGAATTTGAAACTCTAAATCCAACATGGTTTGTAGTAGCTCTTTGAAACTTGACAAAATAAAGGAGTTCTCAGTTTTGTCTCTATGGTTTGTTTCCTCTTCAAGTAGCCCTAGGCACAGACTGTGGAAAGCACTTTCATTGAGATGGGTTGCCAAGCTTCTAAGAA
Source organism: Callospermophilus lateralis (assembly GCF_048772815.1). Classification (NCBI taxonomy): domain Eukaryota; kingdom Metazoa; phylum Chordata; class Mammalia; order Rodentia; family Sciuridae; genus Callospermophilus; species Callospermophilus lateralis. Next base: position 13,104 of record NW_027512276.1, on the reverse strand, counting down.
ATAACGAGTTTCCGAAATACCAGCAAATATTTTTTCACCGAATCTTGATGATACTTGGTGGTAATGATCAGTACACAAATCCCACTTGGCTCACCAAATTTTGTTCTTCTAGGTTGAAGCGTTCGTCTACAGTAGCAGTTTTTATATTTAGGTTTCTCTCTGTTCTCTCCTATATAGATAGATGAATTTGGAACTCTAAATCCAACATGGTTTGTAGTAGCTCTTTGAAACTTGACAAAATAAAGGAGTTCTCCGATTTTTCTCTGTGGTTTGTTTCCTCTTCAAGTAGCCCTAGGCACAGACTTTGGAAAAGCACTTTCATTGAGAGGGGTTGCCAAGCTTCTAAGAAATAACGAGTTTCCGAAATACCAGCAAATATTTTTTCACCCAATCTTGATAATACTTGGAGCTAATGATCAGTACACAAATCCCACTTGGCTCACGAAATTTTGTTCTTCTTGGTTGAAGCGTTCGTCTACAGTAGGAGTTTTTATATTTAAGTTTCCCTCGGTTCTCTCCTATATAGATAGATGAATTTGGAACTCTAAATCCAACATGGTTTGTAGTAGCTCTTTGAAACTTGACAAAATAAAGGAGTTCTCCGATTTTTCTCTATGGTTTGTTTCCTCTTCAAGTAGCCCTAGGCACAGACTTTGGAAAAGCACTTTCATTGAGAGGGGTTGCCAAGCTTCTAAGAAATAACAAGTTTCCGAAATACCAGCAAATATTTTTTCACCCAATCTTGATGATACTTGGAGCTAATGATCAGTACACAAATCCCACTTGGCTCACCAAATTTTGTTCTCCTTGGTTGAAGCGTTCGTCTACAGTAGCAGTATTTATATTTAGGTTTCCCTTTGTTCTCTCCTATATAGAAAGATGAATTTGGAACTCTAAATCCAACATGGTTTGTAGTAGCTCTTTGAAACTTGACAAAATAAAGGAGTTCTCAGTTTTGTCTCTATTGTTTGTTTCCTCCTCAAGTAGCCCTAGGCACAGACTGTGGAAAGCACTTTCATTGAGATGGGTTGCCAAGCTTCTAAGAAATTACGAGTTTCCGAAATACCAGCAAATATTATTTCACACAATCTTGTTGATACTTGGTGGTAATGATCAGTATACAAATCCCACTTGGCTCACCAAATTTTGTTCTTCTAGGTTGAAGCGTTCGTCTACAGTAGCAGTTTTTATATTTAGGTTTCTCTCTGTTCTCTCCTATATAGATAGATGAATTTGGAACTCTAAATCCAACATGGTTTGCAGTAGCTCTTTGAAACTTGACAAAATAAAGGAGGTCTCAGATTTGTCTCTATGGTTTGTTTCCTCTTCAAGTAGCCGTAGGCACAGACTGTGGGAAAGCACTTTCATTGAGAGGGGATGCCAAGCTTCTAAGAAATAACGAGTTTCGAAATACCAGCAAATATTTTTTCACCCAAATTTGATGATTCTTGGTGGTAATGATCAGTACACAAATCCCACTTGGCTCACGAAATTTTGTTCTTCTAAGTTGAACCGTTCGTCTACAGTAGCAGTTTTTATATTTAAGTTTCCCTCGGTTCTCTCCTATATAGATAGATGAATTTGGAACGCTAAATCCAACATGGTTTGTAGTAGCTCTTTGAAACTTGACAAAATAAAGGAGTTCTCTGATTTTTCTCTATGGTTTGTTTCCTCTTCAAGTAGCCCTAGGCACAGACTTTGGAAAAGCACTTTCATTGAGATGGGTTGCCAAGCTTCTAAGAAATAACGAGTTTCCGAAATACCAGCAAATATTTTTTCACCCAATCTTGATGATACTTGGAGCTAATGATCAGTACACAAATCCCACTTGGCTCACCAAATTTTGTTCTTCTTGGTTGAAGCGTTCGTCTACAGTAGCAGTTTTTATATTTAGGTTTCCCTCTGTTCTCTCCTATATAGAAAGATGAATTTGGAACTCTAAATCCAACATGGTTTGTAGTAGCTCTTTGAAAATTGACAAAATAAAGGAGTTCTCAGTTTTGTCTCTATGGTTTGTTTCCTCTTCAAGTAGCGCTAGGCACAGACTGTGGAAAGCACTTTCATTGAGATGGGTTGCCAAGCTTCTAAGAAATAACGAGTTTCCGAAATACCAGCAAATATTTTTTCACCGAATCTTGATGATACTTGGTGGTAATGATCAGTACAAAAATCCCACTTGCCTCACCAAATTTTGTTCTTCTAGGTTGAAGCGTTCGTCTACAGTAGCAGTTTTTATATTTAGGTTTCTCTCTGTTCTCTCCTATATAGATAGATGAATTTGGAACTCTAAATCCAACATGGTTTGTAGTAGCTCTTTGAAACTTGACAAAATAAAGGAGTTCTCCGATTTTTCTCTGTGGTTTGTTTCCTCTTCAAGTAGCCCTAGGCACAGACTTTGGAAAAGCACTTTCATTGAGAGGGGTTGCCAAGCTTCTAAGAAATAACGAGTTTCCGAAATACCAGCAAATATTTTTTCACCCAATCTTGATAATACTTGGAGCTAATGATCAGTACACAAATCCCACTTGGCTCACGAAATTTTGTTCTTCTTGGTTGAAGCGTTCGTCTACAGTAGCAGTTTTTATATTTAAGTTTCCCTCGGTTCTCTCCTATATAGATAGATGAATTTGGAACTCTAAATCCAACATGGTTTGTAGTAGCTCTTTGAAACTTGACAAAATAAAGGAGTTCTCCGATTTTTCTCTATGGTTTGTTTCCTCTTCAAGTAGCCCTAGGCACAGACTTTGGAAAAGCACTTTCATTGAGAGGGGTTGCCAAGCTTCTAAGAAATAACAAGTTTCCGAACTACCAGCAAATATTTTTTCACCCAATCTTGATGATACTTGGAGCTAATGATCAGTACACAAATCCCACTTGGCTCACCAAATTTTGTTCTCCTTGGTTGAAGCGTTCGTCTACAGTAGCAGTATTTATATTTAGGTTTCCCTTTGTTCTCTCCTATATAGAAAGATGAATTTGGAACTCTAAATCCAACATGGTTTGTAGTAGCTCTTTGAAACTTGACAAAATAAAGGAGTTCTCAGTTTTGTCTCTATTGTTTGTTTCCTCCTCAAGTAGCCCTAGGCACAGACTGTGGAAAGCACTTTCATTGAGATGGGTTGCCAAGCTTCTAAGAAATTACGAGTTTCCGAAATACCAGCAAATATTATTTCACACAATCTTGTTGATACTTGGTGGTAATGATCAGTATACAAATCCCACTTGGCTCACCAAATTTTGTTCTTCTAGGTTGAAGCGTTCGTCTACAGTAGCAGTTTTTATATTTAGGTTTCTCTCTGTTCTCTCCTATATAGATAGATGAATTTGGAACTCTAAATCCAACATGGTTTGCAGGAGCTCTTTGAAACTTGACAAAATAAAGGAGGTCTCAGATTTGTCTCTATGGTTTGTTTCCTCTTCAAGTAGCCCTAGGCACAGACTTTGGAAAAGCACTTTCATTGAGAGGGGTTGCCAAGCTTCTAAGAAATAACGAGTTTCCGAAATACCAGCAAATATTTTTTCACCCAATCTTGATAATACTTGGAGCTAATGATCAGTACACAAATCCCACTTGGCTCACGAAATTTTGTTCTTCTTGGTTGAAGCGTTCGTCTACAGTAGGAGTTTTTATATTTAAGTTTCCCTCGGTTCTCTCCTATATAGATAGATGAATTTGGAACTCTAAATCCAACATGGTTTGTAGTAGCTCTTTGAAACTTGACAAAATAAAGGAGTTCTCCGATTTTTCTCTATGGTTTGTTTCCTCTTCAAGTAGCCCTAGGCACAGACTTTGGAAAAGCACTTTCATTGAGAGGGGTTGCCAAGCTTCTAAGAAATAACAAGTTTCCGAAATACCAGCAAATATTTTTTCACCCAATCTTGATGATACTTGGAGCTAATGATCAGTACACAAATCCCACTTGGCTCACCAAATTTTGTTCTCCTTGGTTGAAGCGTTCGTCTACAGTAGCAGTATTTATATTTAGGTTTCCCTTTGTTCTCTCCTATATAGAAAGATGAATTTGGAACTCTAAATCCAACATGGTTTGTAGTAGCTCTTTGAAACTTGACAAAATAAAGGAGTTCTCAGTTTTGTCTCTATTGTTTGTTTCCTCCTCAAGTAGCCCTAGGCACAGACTGTGGAAAGCACTTTCATTGAGATGGGTTGCCAAGCTTCTAAGAAATTACGAGTTTCCGAAATACCAGCAAATATTATTTCACACAATCTTGTTGATACTTGGTGGTAATGATCAGTATACAAATCCCACTTGGCTCACCAAATTTTGTTCTTCTAGGTTGAAGCGTTCGTCTACAGTAGCAGTTTTTATATTTAGGTTTCTCTCTGTTCTCTCCTATATAGATAGATGAATTTGGAACTCTAAATCCAACATGGTTTGCAGTAGCTCTTTGAAACTTGACAAAATAAAGGAGGTCTCAGATTTGTCTCTATGGTTTGTTTCCTCTTCAAGTAGCCGTAGGCACAGACTGTGGGAAAGCACTTTCATTGAGAGGGGATGCCAAGCTTCTAAGAAATAACGAGTTTCGAAATACCAGCAAATATTTTTTCACCCAAATTTGATGATTCTTGGTGGTAATGATCAGTACACAAATCCCACTTGGCTCACGAAATTTTGTTCTTCTAAGTTGAACCGTTCGTCTACAGTAGCAGTTTTTATATTTAAGTTTCCCTCGGTTCTCTCCTATATAGATAGATGAATTTGGAACGCTAAATCCAACATGGTTTGTAGTAGCTCTTTGAAACTTGACAAAATAAAGGAGTTCTCTGATTTTTCTCTATGGTTTGTTTCCTCTTCAAGTAGCCCTAGGCACAGACTTTGGAAAAGCATTTTCATTGAGAGGGGTTGCCAAGCTTCTAAGAAATAACGAGTTTCCGAAATACCAGCAAATATTTTTTCACCCAATCTTGATGATACTTGGAGCTAATGATCAGTACACAAATCCCACTTGGCTCACCAAATTTTGTTCTTCTTGGTTGAAGCGTTCGTCTACAGTAGCAGTTTTTATATTTAGGTTTCCCTCTGTTCTCTCCTATATAGAAAGATGAATTTGGAACTCTAAATCCAACATGGTTTGTAGTAGCTCTTTGAAAATTGACAAAATAAAGGAGTTCTCAGTTTTGTCTCTATGGTTTGTTTCCTCTTCAAGTAGCGCTAGGCACAGACTGTGGAAAGCACTTTCATTGAGATGGGTTGCCAAGCTTCTAAGAAATAACGAGTTTCCGAAATACCAGCAAATATTTTTTCACCGAATCTTGATGATACTTGGTGGTAATGATCAGTACAAAAATCCCACTTGCCTCACCAAATTTTGTTCTTCTAGTTGAAGCGTTCGTCTACAAGTAGCAGTTTTTATATTTAGGTTTCTCTCTGTTCTCTCCTATATAGATAGATGAATTTGGAACTCTAAATCCAACATGGTTTGTAGTAGCTCTTTGAAACTTGACAAAATAAAGGAGTTCTCCGATTTTTCTCTGTGGTTTGTTTCCTCTTCAAGTAGCCCTAGGCACAGACTTTGGAAAAGCACTTTCATTGAGAGGGGTTGCCAAGCTTCTAAGAAATAACGAGTTTCCGAAATACCAGCAAATATTTTTTCACCCAATCTTGATAATACTTGGCTAATGATCAGTACACAAATCCCACTTGGCTCACGAAATTTTGTTCTTCTTGGTTGAAGCGTTCGTCTACAGTAGCAGTTTTTATATTTAAGTTTCCCTCGGTTCTCTCCTATATAGATAGATGAATTTGGAACTCTAAATCCAACATGGTTTGTAGTAGCTCTTTGAAACTTGACAAAATAAAGGAGTTCTCCGATTTTTCTCTATGGTTTGTTTCCTCTTCAAGTAGCCCTAGGCACAGACTTTGGAAAAGCACTTTCATTGAGAGGGGTTGCCAAGCTTCTAAGAAATAACAAGTTTCCGAACTACCAGCAAATATTTTTTCACCCAATCTTGATGATACTTGGAGCTAATGATCAGTACACAAATCCCACTTGGCTCACCAAATTTTGTTCTCCTTGGTTGAAGCGTTCGTCTACAGTAGCAGTATTTATATTTAGGTTTCCCTTTGTTCTCTCCTATATAGAAAGATGAATTTGGAACTCTAAATCCAACATGGTTTGTAGTAGCTCTTTGAAACTTGACAAAATAAAGGAGTTCTCAGTTTTGTCTCTATTGTTTGTTTCCTCCTCAAGTAGCCCTAGGCACAGACTGTGGAAAGCACTTTCATTGAGATGGGTTGCCAAGCTTCTAAGAAATTACGAGTTTCCGAAATACCAGCAAATATTATTTCACACAATCTTGTTGATACTTGGTGGTAATGATCAGTATACAAATCCCACTTGGCTCACCAAATTTTGTTCTTCTAGGTTGAAGCGTTCGTCTACAGTAGCAGTTTTTATATTTAGGTTTCTCTCTGTTCTCTCCTATATAGATAGATGAATTTGGAACTCTAAATCCAACATGGTTTGCAGGAGCTCTTTGAAACTTGACAAAATAAAGGAGGTCTCAGATTTGTCTCTATGGTTTGTTTCCTCTTCAAGTAGCCATAGGCACAGACTGTGGGAAAGCACTTTCATTGAGAGGGGTTGCCAAGCTTCTAAGAAATAACGAGTTTCGAAATACCAGCAAATATTTTTTCACCCAAATTTGATGATTCTTGGTGGTAATGATCAGTACACAAATCCCACTTGGCTCACGAAATTTTGTTATTCTAAGTTGAACCGTTCGTCTACAGTAGCAGTTTTTATATTTAAGTTTCCCTCGGTTCTCTCCTATATAGATAGATGAATTTGGAACGCTAAATCCAACATGGTTTGTAGTAGCTCTTTGAAACTTGACAAAATAAAGGAGTTCTCTGATTTTTCTCTATGGTTTGTTTCCTCTTCAAGTAGCCCTAGGCACAGACTTTGGAAAAGCACTTTCATTGAGAGGGGTTGCCAAGCTTCTAAGAAATAACGAGTTTCCGAAATACCAGCAAATATTTTTTCACCCAATCTTGATGATACTTGGAGCTAATGATCAGTACACAAATCCCACTTGGCTCACCAAATTTTGTTCTTCTTGGATGAAGCGTTCGTCTACAGTAGCAGTTTTTATATTTAGGTTTCCGTCTGTTCTCTCCTATATAGAAAGATGAATTTGAAACTCTAAATCCAACATGGTTTGTAGTAGCTCTTTGAAACTTGACAAAATAAAGGAGTTCTCAGTTTTGTCTCTATGGTTTGTTTCCTCTTCAAGTAGCCCTAGGCACAGACTGTGGAAAGCACTTTCATTGAGATGGGTTGCCAAGCTTCTAAGAAATAACGAGTTTCCGAAATACCAGCAAATATTTTTTCACCGAATCTTGATGATACTTGGTGGTAATGATCAGTACACAAATCCCACTTGGCTCACCAAATTTTGTTCTTCTAGGTTGAAGCGTTCGTCTACAGTAGCAGTTTTTATATTTAGGTTTCTCTCTGTTCTCTCCTATATAGATAGATGAATTTGGAACTCTAAATCCAACATGGTTTGTAGTAGCTCTTTGAAACTTGACAAAATAAAGGAGTTCTCCGATTTTTCTCTGTGGTTTGTTTCCTCTTCAAGTAGCCCTAGGCACAGACTTTGGAAAAGCACTTTCATTGAGAGGGGTTGCCAAGCTTCTAAGAAATAACGAGTTTCCGAAATACCAGCAAATATTTTTTCACCCAATCTTGATAATACTTGGAGCTAATGATCAGTACACAAATCCCACTTGGCTCACGAAATTTTGTTCTTCTTGGTTGAAGCGTTCGTCTACAGTAGGAGTTTTTATATTTAAGTTTCCCTCGGTTCTCTCCTATATAGATAGATAAATTTGGAACTCTAAATCCAACATGGTTTGTAGTAGCTCTTTGAAACTTGACAAAATAAAGGAGTTCTCCGATTTTTCTCTATGGTTTGTTTCCTCTTCAAGTAGCCCTAGGCACAGACTTTGGAAAAGCACTTTCATTGAGAGGGGTTGCCAAGCTTCTAAGAAATAACAAGTTTCCGAACTACCAGCAAATATTTTTTCACCCAATCTTTGATGATACTTGGAGCTAATGATCAGTACACAAATCCCACTTGGCTCACCAAATTTTGTTCTCCTTGGTTGAAGCGTTCGTCTACAGTAGCAGTATTTATATTTAGGTTCCCTTTGTTCTCTCCTATATAGAAAGATGAATTTGGAACTCTAAATCCAACATGGTTTGTAGTAGCTCTTTGAAACTTGACAAAATAAAGGAGTTCTCAGTTTTGTCTCTATTGTTTGTTTCCTCCTCAAGTAGCCCTAGGCACAGACTGTGGAAAGCACTTTCATTGAGATGGGTTGCCAAGCTTCTAAGAAATTACGAGTTTCCGAAATACCAGCAAATATTATTTCACACAATCTTGTTGATACTTGGTGGTAATGATCAGTATACAAATCCCACTTGGCTCACCAAATTTTGTTCTTCTAGGTTGAAGCGTTCGTCTACAGTAGCAGTTTTTATATTTAGGTTTCTCTCTGTTCTCTCCTATATAGATAGATGAATTTGGAACTCTAAATCCAACATGGTTTGCAGGAGCTCTTTGAAACTTGACAAAATAAAGGAGGTCTCAGATTTGTCTCTATGGTTTGTTTCCTCTTCAAGTAGCCGTAGGCACAGACTGTGGGAAAGCACTTTCATTGAGAGGGGTTGCCAAGCTTCTAAGAAATAACGAGTTTCGAAATACCAGCAAATATTTTTTCACCCAAATTTGATGATTCTTGGTGGTAATGATCAGTACACAAATCCCACTTGGCTCACGAAATTTTGTTATTCTAAGTTGAACCGTTCGTCTACAGTAGCAGTTTTTATATTTAAGTTTCCCTCGGTTCTCTCCATATAGATAGATGAATTTGGAACGCTAAATCCAACATGGTTTGTAGTAGCTCTTTGAAACTTGACAAAATAAAGGAGTTCTCTGATTTTTCTCTATGGTTTGTTTCCTCTTCAAGTAGCCCTAGGCACAGACTTTGGAAAAGCACTTTCATTGAGAGGGGTTGCCAAGCTTCTAAGAAATAACGAGTTTCCGAAATACCAGCAAATATTTTTTCACCCAATCTTGATGATACTTGGAGCTAATGATCAGTACACAAATCCCACTTGGCTCACCAAATTTTGTTCTTCTTGGATGAAGCGTTCGTCTACAGTAGCAGTTTTTTATATTTAGGTTTCCGTCTGTTCTCTCCTATATAGAAAGATGAATTTGAAACTCTAAATCCAACATGGTTTGTAGTAGCTCTTTGAAACTTGACAAAATAAAGGAGTTCTCAGTTTTGTCTCTATGGTTTGTTTCCTCTTCAAGTAGCCCTAGGCACAGACTGTGGAAAGCACTTTCATTGAGATGGGTTGCCAAGCTTCTAAGAAATAACGAGTTTCCGAAATACCAGCAAATATTTTTTCACCGAATCTTGATGATACTTGGTGGTAATGATCAGTACACAAATCCCACTTGGCTCACCAAATTTTGTTCTTCTAGGTTGAAGCGTTCGTCTACAGTAGCAGTTTTTATATTTAGGTTTCTCTCTGTTCTCTCCTATATAGATAGATGAATTTGGAACTCTAAATCCAACATGGTTTGTAGTAGCTCTTTGAAACTTGACAAAATAAAGGAGTTCTCCGATTTTTCTTTATGGTTTGTTTCCTCTTCAAGTAGCCCTAGGCACAGACTTTGGAAAAGCACTTTCATTGAGAGGGGTTGCCAAGCTTCTAAGAAATAACGAGTTTCCGAAATACCAGCAAATATTTTTTCACCCAATCTTGATGATACTTGGAGCTAATGATCAGTACACAAATCCCACTTGGCTCACGAAATTTTGTTCTTCTTGGTTGAAGCGTTCGTCTACAGTAGCAGTTTTTTATATTTAGGTTTCACTCTGTTCTCTCATATATAGATAGATGAATTTGGAACTCTAAATCCAACATGGTTTGTAGTAGCTCTTTGAAACTTGACAAAATAAAGGAGTTCTCAGTTTTTTCTCTATGGTTTGTTTCCTCTTCAAGTAGCCCTAGGCACAGACTGTGGAAAACCACTTTCATTGAGATGTGTTGCCAAGCTTCTAAGAAATAACGAGTTTCCGAAATACCAGCAAATATTTTTTCACACAATCTTGTTGATACTTAGTGGTAATGATCAGTACACAAATCCCACTTGGCTCTCCAAATTTTGTTCTTCTAGGTTGAAGCGTTCGTCTACAGTAGCAGTTTTTATATTTAGGTTTCTCTCTGTTCTCTCCTATATAGATAGATGAATTTGGAACTCTAAATCCAACATGGTTTGTAGTAGCTCTTTGAAACTTGACAAAATAAAGGAGGTCTCAGATTTGTCTCTATGGTTTGTTTCCTCTTCAAGTAGCCCTAGGCACAGACTGTGGAAAAGCACTTTCATTGAGAGGGGTTGCCAAGCTTCTAAGAAATAACGAGTTTCCGAAATACCAGCAAATATTTTTTCACCCAATCTTGATGATACTTGGTGGTAATGATCAGTACACAAATCCCACTTGGCTCACCAAATTTTTGTTCTTCTAGGTTGAAGCGTTCGTCTACAGTAGCAGTTTTTATATTTAAGTTTCCCTCGGTTCTCTCCTATATAGATAGATGAATTTGGAACTCTAAATCCAACATGGTTTGTAGTAACTCTTTGAAACTTGACAAAATAAAGGAGTTCTCCGATTTTTCTCTATGGTTTGTTTCCTCTTCAAGTAGCCCTAGGCACAGACTTTCGAAAAGCACTTTCATTGAGAGGGTTTGCCAAGCTTCTAAGAAATAACGAGTTTCCGAAATACCAGCAAATATTTTTTCACCCAATCTTGATGATACTTGGAGCTAATGATCAGTACACAAATCCCACTTGGCTCACCAAATTTTGATCTTTTTGGTTGAAGCGTTCGTCTACAGTAGCAGTTTTTATATTTAGGTTTCCCTCTGTTCTCTCCTATATAGAAAGATGAATTTGGAACTCTAAATCCAACATCGTTTGTAGTAGCTCTTTGAAACTTGACAAAATAAAGGAGTTCTCTGATTTTTCTCTATGGTTTTCTTTCCTCTTCAAGTAGCCCTAGGCACAGACTTTGGAAAAGCACTTTCATTGAGAGGGGTTGCCAAGCTTCTAAGAAATAACGAGTTTCCGAAATACCAGCAAATATTTTTTCACCCAATCTTGATGATACTTGGAGCTAATGATCAGTACACAAATCCCACTTGGCTCACCAAATTTTGTTCTTCTTGTTTGAAGCGTTCGTGTACAGTAGCAGTTTTTATATTTAGGTTTCCCTCTGTTCTCTCCTATATAGAAAGATGAATTTGGAACTCTAAATCCAACATGGTTTGTAGTAGCTCTTTGAAACTTGACAAAATAAAGGAGTTCTCAGTTTTGTCTCTATGGTTTGTTTCCTCTTCAAGTAGCCCTAGGCACAGACTGTGGAAAGCACTTTCATTGAGATGGGTTGCCAAGCTTCTAAGAAATAACGAGTTTCCGAAATACCAGCAAATATTTTTTCACCGAATCTTGATGATACTTGGTGGTAATGATCAGTACACAAATCCCACTTGGCTCACCAAATTTTGTTCTTCTAGGTTGAAGCGTTCGTCTACAGTAGCAGTTTTTTATATTTAGGTTTCTCTCTGTTCTCTCCTATATAGATAGATGAATTTGGAACTCTAAATCCAACATGGTTTGTAGTAGCTCTTTGAAACTTGACAAAATAAAGGAGTTCTCCGATTTTTCTCTATGGTTTGTTTCCTCTTCAAGTAGCCCTAGGCACAGACTTTGGAAAAGCACTTTCATTGAGAGGGGTTGCCAAGCTTCTAAGAAATAACGAGTTTCCGAAATACCAGCAAATATTTTTTCACCCAATCTTGATGATACTTGGAGCTAATGATCAGTACACAAATCCCACTTGGCTCACGAAATTTTGTTCTTCTTGGTTGAAGCGTTCGTCTACAGTAGCAGTTTTTATATTTAGGTTTCACTCTGTTCTCTCATATATAGATAGATGAATTTGGAACTCTAAATCCAACATGGTTTGTAGTAGCTCTTTGAAACTTGACAAAATAAAGGAGTTCTCAGTTTTTTCTCTATGGTTTGTTTCCTCTTCAAGTAGCCCTAGGCACAGACTGTGGAAAACCACTTTCATTGAGATGGGTTGCCAAGCTTCTAAGAAATAACGAGTTTCTGAAATACCAGCAAATATTTTTTCACACAATCTTGTTGATACTTGGTGGTAATGATCAGTACACAAATCCCACTTGGCTCTCCAAATTTTGTTCTTCTAGGTTGAAGCGTTCGTCTACAGTAGCAGTTTTTTATATTTAGGTTTCTCTCTGTTCTCTCCTATATAGATAGATGAATTTGGAACTCTAAATCCAACATGGTTTGTAGTAGCTCTTTGAAACTTGACAAAATAAAGGTGGTCTCAGATTTGTCTCTATGGTTTGTTTCCTCTTCAAGTAGCCCTAGGCACAGACTGTGGAAAAGCACTTTCATTGAGAGGGGTTGCCAAGCTTCTAAGAAATAACGAGTTTCCGAAATACCAGCAAATATTTTTTCACCCAATCTTGATGATACTTGGTGGTAATGATCAGTACACAAATCCCACTTGGCTCACCAAATTTTGTTCTTCTAGGTTGAAGCGTTCGTCTACAGTAGCAGTTTTTATATTTAGGTTTTCCTCTGTTCTCTCCTATATAGATAGATGAATTTGGAACTCTAAGTCCAACATGGTTTGTAGTAGCTCTTTGAAACTTGACAAAACAAAGCAGTTCTCAGGTTTCTCTCTATGGATTGTTTCCTCTTCAAGTAGCCCTTGGCACAGACTGTGGAAAGCACTTTCATTGAGATGGGTTGCCAAGCTTCTAAGAAACAACGCGTTTCCGAAATACCAGCAAATATTTTTTCACACAATCTTGTTGATACTTGGTGGTAATGATCAGTACACAAATCCCACTTGGCTCACGAAATTTTGTTCTTCTAGGTTGAAGCGTTCGTCTACAGTAGCAGTTTTTATATTTAAGTTTCCATCGGTTCTCTCCTATATAGATAGATGAATTTGGAACTCTAAATCC
>NW_027512275.1:0-14367 GCF_048772815.1 Callospermophilus lateralis | reverse complement strand
TCAAAGTGTTACTGGAAACGAACGCTTGAACCTAGAAGAGTGAAAGTTGGGCAGCCAAGTGGGATTAGTGAAATGATCATTACCACCAAGTATCATCAAGATTTGGTGAAAAAAATGTTTGCTGAGATTTCATCAAACTAGTAGTTTTTTGGAAGCTTGGCAACCCCTTTCAAACGAAATTGTTTTTCGCCAGTCTCTGCATGGGGTACTTCAAGAAGAAACAAACCATAGAGATAGAACTTAGAACTACTTCATTTGGTCAAGTATCACGGAGCTAGCACAAACCGTGTTTGATTTAGAATTCCAAACACCGCTATCTATGTATGAGAAAACAGAGTGAATCCTAAAAATTCAAACTGTTACTGGAAACGAACGCTTGAACCTAGAAGAATGAAAGTTGGGCAGCCAAGTGGGATTAGTGAACTGATCATTACCACCAAGTATCATCAAGATTTGGTGAAAAAAGGTTTGCTGAGATTTCACCAAACTAGTAGTTTTTTGGAAGCTTGGCAACCCCTTTCAAACGAAAGTGTTTTTCGCCAGTCTCTGCAAGGGTTACTTCAAGAAAAAACAAACCATAGAGATAGAACTTAGAACTACTTCATTTGGTCAAGTTTCAAGGAGCTAGCACAAACCGTGTTTGATTTAGAGTTTCAAACCACATCTATCTATATAACAGAAAACAGAGTGAAACCTAAAAATTCAAAGTGTTACTGGAAATGAACGCTTGAACCTAGAAGAGTGAAAGTTGGGCAGCCAAGTGGGATTAGTGAAATGATCATTACCACCAAGTATCATCAACATTTGGTGAAAAAATGTTTGCTGAGATTTCAGCAAACTAGTAGTTTTTTGGAAGACTTGGCAACCCCTTTCAAACGAAAGTGTTTTTCGCCAGTCTCTGCATGGGGTACTTCAAGAAGAAACAAACCATAGAGATAGAACTTAGAACTACTTCATTTGGTCAAGTATCACGGAGCTAGCAAAAACCGTGTTTGATTTAGAATTCCAAACACAGCTATCTATGTATGAGAAAACAGAGTGAATCCTAAAAATTCAAACTGTTACTGGAAACGAACGCTTGAACCTAGAAGAGTGAAAGTTGGGCAGCCAAGTGGGATTAGTGAACTGATCATTACCACCAAGTATCATCAAGATTTGGTGAAAAAATGTTTGCTGAGATTTCATCAAACAAGTAGTTTTTTGGAAGCTTGGCAACCCCTTTCAAACGAAAGTGTTTTTCGCCAGTCTCTGCATGGGGTACTTCAAGAGGAAACAAACCATAGAGATAGAACTTAGAACTACTTCATTTGGTCAAGTTTCACGGAGCTAGCACAAACCGTGTTTGATTTAGAGTTTCAAACACATCTATCTCTATAGCAGAAAACAGAGTGAAACCTAAAAATTCAAAGTGTTACTGGAAACGAACGCTTGAAACTAGAAGAATGAAAGTTGGGCAGCCAAGTGGGATTAGTGAACTGATCATTACCACCAAGTATCATCAAGATTTGGTGAAAAAATGTTTGCTGAGATTTCAGCAAACTAGTAGTTTTTTGGAAGCTTGGCAACCCCTTTCAAACGAAAGTGTTTTTCGCCAGTCTCTGCATGGGGTATTTCAAGAGGAGACAAACCATAGAGATAGAACTTAGAACTACTTCATTTGGTCAAGTTTCAAGGAGCTAGCACAAACCGTGTTTGATTTAGAATTCCAAACACAGCTATCTATGTATAAGAAAACAGAGTGAAACCTAAAAATTCAAACTGTTACTGGAAACGAATGCTTCAACCTAGAAGAATAAAAATTGGGCAGCCAAGAGGGATTAGTGAACTGATCATTACCACCAAGTATCATCAAGATTTGGTGAAAAAAGGTTTGCTGAGATTTCACCAAACTAGTAGTTTTTTGGAAGCTTGGCAACCCCTTTCAAACGAAAGTGTTTTTCGCCAGTCTCTGCAAGGGTTACTTCAAGAAAAAACAAACCATAGAGATAGAACTTAGAACTACTTCATTTGGTCAAGTTTCAAGGAGCTAGCACAAACCGTGTTTGATTTAGAGTTTCAAACACATCTATCTATATAACAGAAAACAGAGTGAAACCTAAAAATTCAAAGTGTTACTGGAAATGAACGCTTGAACCTAGAAGAGTGAAAGTTGGGCAGCCAAGTGGGATTAGTGAAATGATCATTACCACCAAGTATCATCAACATTTGGTGAAAAAATGTTTGCTGAGATTTCAGCAAACTAGTAGTTTTTTGGAAGCTTGGCAACCCCTTTCAAACGAAAGTGTTTTTCGCCAGTCTCTGCATGGGGTACTTCAAGAAGAAACAAACCATAGAGATAGAACTTAGAACTACTTCATTTGGTCAAGTATCACGGAGCTAGCAAAAACCGTGTTTGATTTAGAATTCCAAACACAGCTATCTATGTATGAGAAAACAGAGTGAATCCTAAAAATTCAAACTGTTACTGGAAACGAACGCTTGAACCTAGAAGAGTGAAAGTTGGGCAGCCAAGTGGGATTAGTGAACTGATCATTACCACCAAGTATCATCAAGATTTGGTGAAAAAATGTTTGCTGAGATTTCATCAAACAAGTAGTTTTTTGGAAGCTTGGCAACCCCTTTCAAACGAAAGTGTTTTTCGCCAGTCTCTGCATGGGGTACTTCAAGAGGAAACAAACCATAGAGATAGAACTTAGAACTACTTCATTTGGTCAAGTTTCACGGAGCTAGCACAAACCGTGTTTGATTTAGAGTTTCAAACACATCTATCTCTATAGCAGAAAACAGAGTGAAACCTAAAAATTCAAAGTGTTACTGGAAACGAACGCTTGAAACTAGAAGAATGAAAGTTGGGCAGCCAAGTGGGATTAGTGAACTGATCATTACCACCAAGTATCATCAAGATTTGGTGAAAAAATGTTTGCTGAGATTTCAGCAAACTAGTAGTTTTTTGGAAGCTTGGCAACCCCTTTCAAACGAAAGTGTTTTTCGCCAGTCTCTGCATGGGGTATTTCAAGAGGAGACAAACCATAGAGATAGAACTTAGAACTACTTCATTTGGTCAAGTTTCAAGGAGCTAGCACAAACCGTGTTTGATTTAGAATTCCAAACACAGCTATCTATGTATAAGAAAACAGAGTGAAACCTAAAAATTCAAACTGTTACTGGAAACGAATGCTTCAACCTAGAAGAATAAAAATTGGGCAGCCAAGAGGGATTAGTGAACTGATAATTACCACCAAGTATCATCAAGATTTGGTGAAAAAATGTTTGCTGAGATTTCAGCAAACTAGTAGTTTTTTGGAAGCTTTTCAACAATTTTCAAACGAAAGTTTTTTTCGCCAGTCTCTGCATGGGGTACTTCAAGATTAAACAAACCATAGAGATAGAACTTAGAACTACTTCATTTGGTCAAATTTCAAGGAGCTAGCACAAACCGTGTTTGATTTAGAGTTTCAAACACATCTATCTATATAGCAGAAAACAGAGTGAAACCTAAAAATTCAAAGTGTTACTGGAAACGAATGCTTCAACCTAGAAGAATAAAAATTGGGTAGCCAAGTGGGATTAGTGAACTAATCATTACCACCAAGTATCATTAAGATTTGGTGAAAAAAGTTTTGCTGAGATTTCAGCAAACTAGTAGTTTTTTGGAAGCTTGGCCACCCCTTTCAAACGAAAGTGTTTTTCGATAGTCTCTGCATGGTGTACTTCAAGAGGAACAAACCATAGAGATGGAACATAGAACTACTTCATTTGGTAAAGTTTCAAGGAGCTAGCACAAACCGTGTTTGATTTAGAGTTTCAAACACATCTATCTATATAGCAGAAAACAGAGTGAAACCTAAAAATTCAAAGTGTTACTTGAAACGAACGCTTGAACCTAGAAGAGTAAAAATTGGGCAGCCAAGTGGGCTAGGTGAACTGATCATTACCACCAAGTATCATCAAGATTTGGTGAAAAAATGTTTGCTGAGATTTCAGCAAACTAGTAGTTTTTTGGAAGCTTGGCCACCCCTTTCAAACGAAAGTGTTTTTCGCCAGTCTCTGCATGGGGTACTTCAAGAGAAAACAAACCATAGAGATAGAACTTAGAACAACTTCATTTGTTCAAGTTTCAACGAGCTAGCACAAACCGTGTTTGATTTAGAGTTTCAAACACATCTATCTATATAGCAGAAAACAGAGTGAAACCTAAAAATTCAAAGTGTTACTGGAAACGAACGCTTGAACCTAGAAGAGTGAAAGTTGGGCAGCCAAGTGGGATTAGTGAAATGATCATTACCACCAAGTATCATCAAGATTTGGTGAAAAAATGTTTGCTGAGATTTCATCAAACTAGTAGTTTTTTGGAAGCTTGGCAACCCCTTTCAAACGAAATTGTTTTTCGCCAGTCTCTGCATGGGGTACTTCAAGAAGAAACAAACCATAGAGATAGAACTTAGAACTACTTCATTTGGTCAAGTATCACGGAGCTAGCACAAACCGTGTTTGATTTAGAATTCCAAACACCGCTATCTATGTATGAGAAAACAGAGTGAATCCTAAAAATTCAAACTGTTACTGGAAACGAACGCTTGAACCTAGAAGAATGAAAGTTGGGCAGCCAAGTGGGATTAGTGAACTGATCATTACCACCAAGTATCATCAAGATTTGGTGAAAAAAGGTTTGCTGAGATTTCACCAAACTAGTAGTTTTTTGGAAGCTTGGCAACCCCTTTCAAACGAAAGTGTTTTTCGCCAGTCTCTGCAAGGGTTACTTCAAGAAAAAACAAACCATAGAGATAGAACTTAGAACTACTTCATTTGGTCAAGTTTCAAGGAGCTAGCACAAACCGTGTTTGATTTAGAATTCCAAACACAGCTATCTATGTATAAGAAAACAGAGTGAAACCTAAAAATTCAAACTGTTACTGGAAACGAATGCTTCAACCTAGAAGAATAAAAATTGGGCAGCCAAGAGGGATTAGTGAACTGATCATTACCACCAAGTATCATCAAGATTTGGTGAAAAAATGTTTGCTGAGATTTCAGCAAACTAGTAGTTTTTTGGAAGCTTGGCAACCCTTTTCAAACGAAAGTGTTTTTCGCCAGTCTCTGCATGGGGTACTTCAAGAGGAAACAAACCATAGAGATAGAACTTTGAACTACTTCATTTGGTCAAATTTCAAGGAGCTAGCACAAACCGTGTTTGATTTAGAGTTTCAAACACATCTATCTATATAGCAGAAAACAGAGTGAAACCTAAAAATTCAAAGTGTTACTGGAAACGAATGCTTCAACCTAGAAGAATAAAAATTGTTTAGCCAAGTGGGATTAGTGAACTAATCATTACCACCAAGTATCATTAAGATTTGGTGAAAAAAGTTTTGCTGAGATTTCAGCAAACTAGTAGTTTTTTGGAAGCTTGGCCACCCCTTTCAAACGAAAGTGTTTTTCGCCAGTCTCTGCACGGTGTACTTCAAGAGGAACAAACCATAGAGATGGAACATAGAACTACTTCATTTGGTAAAGTTTCAAGGAGCTAGCACAAACCGTGTTTGATTTAGAGTTTCAAACACATCTATCTATATAGCAGAAAACAGAGTGAAACCTAAAAATTCAAAGTGTTACTTGAAACGAACGCTTGAACCTAGAAGAGTAAAAATTGGGCAGCCAAGTGGGCTAGGTGAACTGATCATTACCACCAAGTATCATCAAGATTTGGTGAAAAAATGTTTGCTGAGATTTCAGCAAACTAGTAGTTTTTTGGAAGCTTGGCCACCCCTTTCAAACGAAAGTGTTTTTCGCCAGTCTCTGCATGGGGTACTTCAAGAGAAAACAAACCATAGAGATAGAACTTAGAACAACTTCATTTGTTCAAGTTTCAACGAGCTAGCACAAACCGTGTTTGATTTAGAGTTTCAAACACATCTATCTATATAGCAGAAAACAGAGTGAAACCTAAAAATTCAAAGTGTTACTGGAAACGAACGCTTGAACCTAGAAGAGTGAAAGTTGGGCAGCCAAGTGGGATTAGTGAAATGATCATTACCACCAAGTATCATCAAGATTTGGTGAAAAAATGTTTGCTGAGATTTCATCAAACTAGTAGTTTTTTGGAAGCTTGGCAACCCCTTTCAAACGAAATTGTTTTTCGCCAGTCTCTGCATGGGGTACTTCAAGAAGAAACAAACCATAGAGATAGAACTTAGAACTACTTCATTTGGTCAAGTATCACGGAGCTAGCACAAACCGTGTTTGATTTAGAATTCCAAACACCGCTATCTATGTATGAGAAAACAGAGTGAATCCTAAAAATTCAAACTGTTACTGGAAACGAACGCTTGAACCTAGAAGAATGAAAGTTGGGCAGCCAAGTGGGATTAGTGAACTGATCATTACCACCAAGTATCATCAAGATTTGGTGAAAAAAGGTTTGCTGAGATTTCACCAAACTAGTAGTTTTTTGGCAGCTTGGCAACCCCTTTCAAACGAAAGTGTTTTTCGCCAGTCTCTGCAAGGGTTACTTCAAGAAAAAACAAACCATAGAGATAGAACTTAGAACTACTTCATTTGGTCAAGTTTCAAGGAGCTAGCACAAACCGTGTTTGATTTAGAGTTTCAAACACATCTATCTATATAACAGAAAACAGAGTGAAACCTAAAAATTCAAAGTGTTACTGGAAATGAACGCTTGAACCTAGAAGAGTGAAAGTTGGGCAGCCAAGTGGGATTAGTGAAATGATCATTACCACCAAGTATCATCAACATTTGGTGAAAAAATGTTTGCTGAGATTTCAGCAAACTAGTAGTTTTTTGGAAGCTTGGCAACCCCTTTCAAACGAAAGTGTTTTTCGCCAGTCTCTGCATGGGGTACTTCAAGAAGAAACAAACCATAGAGATAGAACTTAGAACTACTTCATTTGGTCAAGTATCACGGAGCTAGCAAAAACCGTGTTTGATTTAGAATTCCAAACACAGCTATCTATGTATGAGAAAACAGAGTGAATCCTAAAAATTCAAACTGTTACTGGAAACGAACGCTTGAACCTAGAAGAGTGAAAGTTGGGCAGCCAAGTGGGATTAGTGAACTGATCATTACCACCAAGTATCATCAAGATTTGGTGAAAAAATGTTTGCTGAGATTTCATCAAACAAGTAGTTTTTTGGAAGCTTGGCAACCCCTTTCAAACGAAAGTGTTTTTCGCCAGTCTCTGCATGGGGTACTTCAAGAGGAAACAAACCATAGAGATAGAACTTAGAACTACTTCATTTGGTCAAGTTTCACGGAGCTAGCACAAACCGTGTTTGATTTAGAGTTTCAAACACATCTATCTCTATAGCAGAAAACAGAGTGAAACCTAAAAATTCAAAGTGTTACTGGAAACGAACGCTTGAAACTAGAAGAATGAAAGTTGGGCAGCCAAGTGGGATTAGTGAACTGATCATTACCACCAAGTATCATCAAGATTTGGTGAAAAAATGTTTGCTGAGATTTCAGCAAACTAGTAGTTTTTTGGAAGCTTGGCAACCCCTTTCAAACGAAAGTGTTTTTCGCCAGTCTCTGCATGGGGTATTTCAAGAGGAGACAAACCATAGAGATAGAACTTAGAACTACTTCATTTGGTCAAGTTTCAAGGAGCTAGCACAAACCGTGTTTGATTTAGAATTCCAAACACAGCTATCTATGTATAAGAAAACAGAGTGAAACCTAAAAATTCAAACTGTTACTGGAAACGAATGCTTCAACCTAGAAGAATAAAAATTGGGCAGCCAAGAGGGATTAGTGAACTGATCATTACCACCAAGTATCATCAAGATTTGGTGAAAAAAGGTTTGCTGAGATTTCACCAAACTAGTAGTTTTTTGGAAGCTTGGCAACCCCTTTCAAACGAAAGTGTTTTTCGCCAGTCTCTGCAAGGGTTACTTCAAGAAAAAACAAACCATAGAGATAGAACTTAGAACTACTTCATTTGGTCAAGTTTCAAGGAGCTAGCACAAACCGTGTTTGATTTAGAGTTTCAAACACATCTATCTATATAACAGAAAACAGAGTGAAACCTAAAAATTCAAAGTGTTACTGGAAATGAACGCTTGAACCTAGAAGAGTGAAAGTTGGGCAGCCAAGTGGGATTAGTGAAATGATCATTACCACCAAGTATCATCAACATTTGGTGAAAAAATGTTTGCTGAGATTTCAGCAAACTAGTAGTTTTTTGGAAGCTTGGCAACCCCTTTCAAACGAAAGTGTTTTTCGCCAGTCTCTGCATGGGGTACTTCAAGAAGAAACAAACCATAGAGATAGAACTTAGAACTACTTCATTTGGTCAAGTATCACGGAGCTAGCAAAAACCGTGTTTGATTTAGAATTCCAAACACAGCTATCTATGTATGAGAAAACAGAGTGAATCCTAAAAATTCAAACTGTTACTGGAAACGAACGCTTGAACCTAGAAGAGTGAAAGTTGGGCAGCCAAGTGGGATTAGTGAACTGATCATTACCACCAAGTATCATCAAGATTTGGTGAAAAAATGTTTGCTGAGATTTCATCAAACAAGTAGTTTTTTGGAAGCTTGGCAACCCCTTTCAAACGAAAGTGTTTTTCGCCAGTCTCTGCATGGGGTACTTCAAGAGGAAACAAACCATAGAGATAGAACTTAGAACTACTTCATTTGGTCAAGTTTCACGGAGCTAGCACAAACCGTGTTTGATTTAGAGTTTCAAACACATCTATCTCTATAGCAGAAAACAGAGTGAAACCTAAAAATTCAAAGTGTTACTGGAAACGAACGCTTGAAACTAGAAGAATGAAAGTTGGGCAGCCAAGTGGGATTAGTGAACTGATCATTACCACCAAGTATCATCAAGATTTGGTGAAAAAATGTTTGCTGAGATTTCAGCAAACTAGTAGTTTTTTGGAAGCTTGGCAACCCCTTTCAAACGAAAGTGTTTTTCGCCAGTCTCTGCATGGGGTATTTCAAGAGGAGACAAACCATAGAGATAGAACTTAGAACTACTTCATTTGGTCAAGTTTCAAGGAGCTAGCACAAACCGTGTTTGATTTAGAATTCCAAACACAGCTATCTATGTATAAGAAAACAGAGTGAAACCTAAAAATTCAAACTGTTACTGGAAACGAATGCTTCAACCTAGAAGAATAAAAATTGGGCAGCCAAGAGGGATTAGTGAACTGATAATTACCACCAAGTATCATCAAGATTTGGTGAAAAAATGTTTGCTGAGATTTCAGCAAACTAGTAGTTTTTTGGAAGCTTTTCAACAATTTTCAAACGAAAGTTTTTTTCGCCAGTCTCTGCATGGGGTACTTCAAGATTAAACAAACCATAGAGATAGAACTTAGAACTACTTCATTTGGTCAAATTTCAAGGAGCTAGCACAAACCGTGTTTGATTTAGAGTTTCAAACACATCTATCTATATAGCAGAAAACAGAGTGAAACCTAAAAATTCAAAGTGTTACTGGAAACGAATGCTTCAACCTAGAAGAATAAAAATTGGGTAGCCAAGTGGGATTAGTGAACTAATCATTACCACCAAGTATCATTAAGATTTGGTGAAAAAAGTTTTGCTGAGATTTCAGCAAACTAGTAGTTTTTTGGAAGCTTGGCCACCCCTTTCAAACGAAAGTGTTTTTCGATAGTCTCTGCATGGTGTACTTCAAGAGGAACAAACCATAGAGATGGAACATAGAACTACTTCATTTGGTAAAGTTTCAAGGAGCTAGCACAAACCGTGTTTGATTTAGAGTTTCAAACACATCTATCTATATAGCAGAAAACAGAGTGAAACCTAAAAATTCAATGTGTTACTTGAAACGAACGCTTGAACCTAGAAGAGTAAAAATTGGGCAGCCAAGTGGGCTAGGTGAACTGATCATTACCACCAAGTATCATCAAGATTTGGTGAAAAAATGTTTGCTGAGATTTCAGCAAACTAGTAGTTTTTTGGAAGCTTGGCCACCCCTTTCAAACGAAAGTGTTTTTCGCCAGTCTCTGCATGGGGTACTTCAAGAGAAAACAAACCATAGAGATAGAACTTAGAACTACTTCATTTGTTCAAGTTTCAACGAGCTAGCACAAACCGTGTTTGATTTAGAGTTTCAAACACATCTATCTATATAGCAGAAAACAGAGTGAAACCTAAAAATTCAAAGTGTTACTGGAAACGAACGCTTGAACCTAGAAGAGTGAAAGTTGGGCAGCCAAGTGGGATTAGTGAAATGATCATTACCACCAAGTATCATCAAGATTTGGTGAAAAAATGTTTGCTGAGATTTCATCAAACTAGTAGTTTTTTGGAAGCTTGGCAACCCCTTTCAAACGAAAGTGTTTTTCGCCAGTCTCTGCATGGGGTACTTCAAGAAGAAACAAACCATAGAGATAGAACTTAGAACTACTTCATTTGGTCAAGTATCACGGAGGTAGCACAAACCGTGTTTGATTTAGAATTCCAAACACCGCTATCTATGTATGAGAAAACAGAGTGAATCCTAAAAATTCAAACTGTTACTGGAAACGAACGCTTGAACCTAGAAGAATGAAAGTTGGGCAGCCAAGTGGGATTAGTGAACTGATCATTACCACCAATTATCATCAAGATTTGGTGAAAAAAGGTTTCCTGAGATTTTAGCAAACTAGTAGTTTTTTGGAAGCTTGGCAACCCCTATCAAACGAAAGTGTTTTTCGCCAGTCTCTGCAAGGGTTACTTCAAGAAAAAACAAACCATAGAGATAGAACTTAGAACTACTTCATTTGGTCAAGTTTCAAGGAGCTAGCACAAACCGTGTTTGATTTAGAGTTTCAAACACATCTATCTATATAACAGAAAACAGAGTGAAACCTAAAAATTCAAAGTGTTACTGGAAACGAACGCTTGAACCTAGAAGAGTGAAAGTTGGGCAGCCAAGTGGGATTAGTGAACTGATCATTACCACCAAGTATCATCAAGATTTGGTGAAAAAATGTTTGCTGAGATTTCATCAAACAAGTAGTTTTTCGGAAGCTTGGCAACCCCTTTCAAACGAAAGTGTTTTTCGCCAGTCTCTGCATGGGGTACTTCAAGAGGAAACAAACCATAGAGATAGAACTTAGAACTACTTCATTTGGTCAAATTTCAAGGAGCTAGCACAAACCGTGTTTGATTTAGAGTTTCAAACACATCTATCTATATAGCAGAAAACAGAGTGAAACCTAAAAATTCAAAGTGTTACTGGAAACGAATGCTTCAACCTAGAAGAATGAAAATTGGGTAGCCAAGTGGGATTAGTGAACTAATCATTACCACCAAGTATCATTAAGATTTGGTAAAAAAGTTTTGCTGAGATTTCAGCAAACTAGTAGTTTTTTGGAAGCTTGGCCACCCCTTTCAAACGAAAGTGTTTTTCGCCAGTCTCTGCATGGTGTACTTCAAGAGGAAACAAACCATAGAGATGGAACATAGAACTACTTCATTTGGTAAAGTTTCAAGGAGCTAGCACAAACCGTGTTTGATTTAGAGTTTCAAACACATCTATCTATATAGGAGAAAACAGAGTGAAACCTAAAAATTCAAAGTGTTACTTGAAACGAACGCTTGAACCTAGAAGAGTAAAAATTGGGCAGCCAAGTGGGCTAGGTGAACTGATCATTACCACCAAGTATCATCAAGATTTGGTGAAAAAATGTTTGCTGAGATTTCAGCAAACTAGTAGTTTTTTGGAAGCTTGGCCACCCCTTTCAAACGAAAGTGTTTTTCGCCAGTCTCTGCATGGGGTACTTCAAGAGAAAACAAACCATAGAGATAGAACTTAGAACTACTTCATTTGTTCAAGTTTCAACGAGCTAGCACAAACCGTGTTTGATTTAGAGTTTCAAACACATCTATCTATATAGCAGAAAACAGAGTGAAACCTAAAAATTCAAAGTGTTACTGGAAACGAACGCTTGAACCTAGAAGAGTGAAAGTTGGGCAGCCAAGTGGGATTAGTGAAATGATCATTACCACCAAGTATCATCAAGATTTGGTGAAAAAATGTTTGCTGAGATTTCATCAAACAAGTAGTTTTTTGGAAGCTTGGCAACCCCTTTCAAACGAAAGTGTTTTTCGCCAGTCTCTGCATGGGGTACTTCAAGAGGAAACAAACCATAGAGATAGAACTTAGAACTACTTCATTTGGTCAAGTTTCACGGAGCTAGCACAAACCGTGTTTGATTTAGAGTTTCAAACACATCTATCTATATAGCAGAAAACAGAGTGAAACCTAAAAATTCAAAGTGTTACTGGAAACGCACGCTTGAACCTAGAAGAATGAAAGTTGGGCAGCCAAGTGGGATTAGTGAACTGATCATTACCACCAAGTATCATCAAGATTTGGTGAAAAAATGTTTGCTGAGATTTCAGCAAACTAGTAGTTTTTTGGAAGCTTGGCAACCCCTTTCAAACGAAAGTGTTTTTCGCCAGTCTCTGCATGGGGTATTTCAAGAGGAGACAAACCATAGAGATAGAACTTAGAACTACTTCATTTGGTCAAGTTTCAAGGAGCTAGCACAAACCGTGTTTGATTTAGAATTCCAAACACAGCTATCTATGTATAAGAAAACAGAGTGAAACCTAAAAATTCAAAGTGTTACTGGAAACGAACGCTTGAACCTAGAAGAGTGAAAGTTGGGCAGCCAAGTGGGATTAGTGAACTGATCATTACCACCAAGTATCATCAAGATTTGGTGAAAAAATGTTTGCTGAGATTTCAGCAAACTAGTAGTTTTTTGGAAGCTTGGCAACTCGTTTCAAACGAAAGTGTTTTTCGCCAGTCTCTGCATGGTGTATTCAATAGGAAACAAACCATAGAGATAGAACTTAGAACTACTTCATTTGGTCAAGTTTCACGGAGCTAGCACAAACCGTGTTTGATTTAGAGTTTCAAACACATCTATCTATATAGCAGAAAACAGAGTGAAACCTAAAAATTCAAAGTGTTACTGGAAACGAACGCTTGAACCTAGAAGAGTGAAAGTTGGGCAGGAAAGTGGGATTAATGAACTGATCATTACCACCAAGTATCATCAAGATTTGGTGAAAAAATGTTTGCTGAGATTTCAGCAATCTAGTAGTTTTTTGGAAGCTTGGCAACCCCTTTCAAACGAAAGTGTTTTTCGCCAGTCTCTGCATGGGGTATTTCAAGAGGAAACAAACCATAGAGATAGAACTTAGAGCTACTTCATTTGGTCAAGTATCAAGGAGCTTGCACAAACCGTGTTTGATTTAGAATTCCAAACACAGCTATCTATATAGCAGAAAACAGAGTGAAACCTAAAAATTCAAACTGTTACTGGAAACGAATGCTTCAACCTAGAAGAATAAAAATTGGGCAGCCATGTGGGATTAGTGAACTGATCATTACCACCAAGTATCATCAAGATTTGGTGAAAAAATGTTTGCTGAGATTTCAGCAAACTAGTAGTTTTTTGGAAGCTTGGCAACCCCTTTCAAACGAAAGTGTTTTTCGCCAGTCTCTGCATGGGGTACTTCAAGAGGAAACAAACCATAGAGATAGAACTTAGAACTACTTCATTTGGTCAAATTTCAAGGGGCTAGCACAAACCGTGTTTGATTTAGAGTTTCAAACACATCTATCTATATAGCAGAAAACAGAGTGAAACCTAAAAATTCAAAGTGTTACTGGAAACGAATGCATCAACCTAGAAGAATAAAAATTGGGTAGCCAAGTGAGATTAGTGAACTGATCATTACCACCAAGTATCATTAAGATTTGGTGAAAAAAGTTTTGCTGAGATTTCAGCAAACTAGTAGTTTTTTGGAAGCTTGGCCACCCCTTTCAAACGAAAGTGTTTTTCGCCAGTCTATTCATGGTGTACTTCAAGAGGAAACAAACCATTGAGATGGAACATAGAACTACTTCATTTGGTAAAGATTCAAGGAGCTAGCACAAACCGTGTTTGATTTAGAGTTTCAAACACATCTATCTATATAGCAGAAAACACAGTGAAACCTAAAAATTCAAAGTGTTACTGGAAACGAATGCTTGAACCTAGAAGAATGAAAGTTGGGCAGCCAAGTGGGATTAGTGAACTGATCATTACCACCAAGTATCATCAAGATTTGGTGAAAAAAGGTTTGCTGAGATTTCAGCAAACTAGTAGTTTTTTGGAAGCTCGGAAACCCCTTTCAAACGAAAGTATTTTTCGCCAGTCTCTGCATGGGGTACTTCAAGAGGAAACAAACCATAGAGATAGAACTTAGAACTACTTCATTTTGTCAAGTTTCAAGGAGCTAGCACAAACCGTGTTTGATTTAGAGTTTCAAACACATCTATCTATATAACAGAAAACAGAGTGAAACCTAAAAATTCAAAGTGTTACTGGAAAC
>NW_027512274.1:0-14378 GCF_048772815.1 Callospermophilus lateralis | reverse complement strand
AATCAAACACGGTTTGTGCTAGCTCCTTGAAACTTGACCAAATGAAGTAGTTCTAAGTTCTATCTCTATGGTTTGTTTCCTTTTGAAGTACCCCATGCAGAGACTGGCGAAAAGCACTTTCGTTTGAAAGGGTTGCCAAGCTTCCAAAAAACTACTAGTTTGCTGAAATCTCAGCAAACATTTTTTCACTAAATCTTGATGATACTTGGTGGTAATGATCAGTTCACTAAGCCCACTTGGCTGCTCAATTTTCACTCTTCTAGGTTCAAGCGTTCGTTTCCAGTAACACTTTGAATTTTTAGGTTTCACTCTGCTTTCTCCTACATAGATAGCTGTGTTTGGAATTCTAAATCAAACACGGTTTGTGCTAGCTTCTTGAAACTTGACCAAATGAAGTAGTTCTAAGTTCTATCTCTACGGTTTGTTTCCTCTTGAAGTACCCCATGCAGAGACTGGCGAAAAACACTTTCGTTTGAAAGGGGTTGCCAAGCTTCCAAAAAACTACTAGTTTGCTGAAATCTCAGCAAATATTTTTTCACCAAATCTTGATGATACTTGGTGGTAATGATCAGTTCACTAAGCCCACTTGGCTGCCCAACTTTCACTCTTCTAGGTTCAAGCGTTCGTTTCCAGTAACACTTTGAATTTTTAGGTTTCATTCTGTTTTCTGCTATATACATAGATGTGTTTGAAACTCTAAATCAAACACGGTTTGTGCTAGCTCCTTGAAACTTGACCAAATGAAGTAGTTCTAAATTCTATCTCTATGGTTTGTTTCCTCTTTAAGTACCCCATGCAGAGACTGGCGAAAAACACTTTCGTTTGAAAGGGGTTGCCAAGCTTCCAAAAAACTACTAGTTTGCTGAAATCTTAGCAAACATTTTTTCACCAAATCTTGATGATACTTGGTGGTAATGATCAGTTCACTAATCCCACTTGGCTGCCCAATTTTTTTTCTTCTAGGTTGAAGCATTCGTTTTCAGTAACAGTTTGAAATTTTAGGTTTCACTCTGTTTTCTCCTACATAGATAGCTGTGTTTGGAATTCTAAATCAAACACGGTTTGTGCTAGCTCCTTGAAACTTGACCAAATGAAGTAGTTCTAAGTTCTATCTCTATGGTTTGTATCCTCTTGAAGTACCCCATGCAGAGAATGGCGAAAAACACTTTCGTTTGAAAGGGGTTGCCAAGCTTCCAAAAAACTACTAGTTTGATGAAATCTCAGCAAACATTTTTTCACCAAATCTTGATGATACTTGGTGGTAATCATCAGTTCACTTAGCCCACTTGGCTGCCCAATTTTCACTCTTCTAGGTTCAAGAGTTCGTTTCCAGTAACACTTTGAATTTTTAGGTTTCACTCTGTTTTCTCCTACATAGATAGCTGTGTTTGGAATTCTAAATCAAACACGGTTTGTGCTAGCTCCTTGAAACTTGACCAAACGAAGTAGTTCTAAGTTCTATCTCTATGGTTTGTTTCCTCTTGAAGTACCCCATGCAGATACTGGGGAAAAACACTTTCGTTTGAAAGGGGTTGCCAAGCTTCCAAAAAACTACTAGTTTGCTGAAATCTCAGCAAACATTTTTTCACCAAATCTTGATGATACTTGGTGGTAATGATCAGTTCACTAAGCCCACTTGGCTGCCCAATTTTTATTCTTCTAGGTGAAGCATTCGTTTCCAGTAACAGTTTGAATTTTTAGGTTTCACTCTGTTTTCTCCTACATAGATAGCTGTGTTTCAATTCTAAATCAAAGACGGTTTGTGCGAGCTCTTTGAAACTTGACCAAATGAAGTTGTTCTAAGTTCTATCTCTATGGTTTGTTTCCTCTTGAAGTACCCCATGCAGAGACTGGCGAAAAACACTTTTGTTTGAAAGGGGTTGCCAAGCTTCCAAAAAACTACTAGTTTGCTGAAATATCAGCAAACATTTTTTCACCAAATCTTGATGATACTTGGTGGTAATGATCAGTTCACTAAGCCCACTTGGCTGCCCAATTTTCACTCTTCTAGGTTCAAGCGTTCGTTTCCAGTAACACTTTGAATTTTTAGGTTTCACTCGTTTTTCTCCTACATTGATAGCTGTGTTTGGAATTCTAAATCAAACACGGTTTGTGCTAGCTCCTTGAAACTTGACCAAGTGAAGTAGTTCTAAGTTCTATCGCTATGGTTTGTTTCCTACTGAACTACCCCATGCAGAGACTGGCGAAAAGCACTTTCGTTTGAAAGGGGTTGCCAAGCTTCCAAAAAAGTACTAGTTTGCTGAAATCTCAGCAAACATTTTTTCAACAAATCTTGATGATACTTGGTGGTAATGATCAGTTCAATAAGCCCACTTGGCTGCCCAATTTTCACTGTTCTAGGGTCAAGCGTTCGTTTCCAGTAACACTTTGAATTTTTAGGTTTCACTCTGTTTTCTGCTATATAGATAGATGTGTTTGAAACTCTAAATCAAACACGGTTTGTGCTAGCTCCTTGAAACTTGACCAAATGAAGTAGTTCTAAGTTCTATCTCTATGGTTTGTTTCCTTGAAGTACCCCATGCAGAGACTGGCGAAAAACACTTTCGTTTGAAAGGGGTTGCCAAGCTTCCAAAAAACTACTAGTTTGCTGAAATCTCAGCAAACATTTTTTCACCAAATATTGATGATACTTGGTGGTAATGATCAGTTCACTAATCCCACTTGGCTGCCCAATTTTTATTCTTCTAGGTTGAAGCATTCGTTTCCAGTAACAGTTTGAATTTTTGGGTTTCACTCTGTTTTCTCCTACATAGATAGCTGTGTTTGGAATTCTAAATCAAACACGGTTTGTGCTAGCTCCTTGAAACGTGACCAAATGAAGTATTTCTAAGTTCTATCTCTATGGTTTGTTTCCTCTTGAAGTACCCCATGCAGAGACTGGCGAAAAGCACTTTCGTTTGAAAGGGTTTCCCAAGCTTCCAAAAAACTACTAGTTTGATGAAATCTCAGGAAACATTTTTTCACCAAATCTTGATGATACTTGGTGGTAATGATCAGTTCACTAAGCCCACTTGGCTGCACAATTTTCACTCTTCTAGGTTCAAGCGATCGTTCCCAGTAACACTTTGAATATTTAGGTTTCACTCGGTTTTCTCCTACATAGATAGCTGTGTTTGGAATTCTAAATCAAACACGGTTTGTGCTAGCTCCTTGAAACTTGACCAAATGAAGTAGATCTAAGTTCTATCTCTATGGTTTGTTTCCTCTTGAAGTACCCCATGCAGAGACTGGAGAAAAGCACTTTCGTTTGAAAGGGGTTGCCAAGCTTCCAAAAAACTACTAGTTTGCTGAAATCTCAGCAAACATTTTTTCACCAAATCTTGATGATACTTGGTGGTAATGATCAGTTCACTAAGCCCACTTGGCTGCCCAACTTTCAATCTTCTAGGTTGAAGCGTTCGTTTCCAGTAACACTTTGAATTTTTAGTTTTCACTCTGTTTTCTGCTACATAGATAGCTGTGTTTGCAATTCTAAATCAAACACCGTTTGTGCTAGCTCCTTGAAACTTGACCAAATGAAGTAGTTCTAAGTTCTATCTCTATGGTTTGTTTCCTCTTGAAGTACCCCATGCAGAGACTGGCGAAAAACACTTTCGTTTGAAAGGGGTTGCCAAGCTTCCAAAAAACTACTAGTTTGATGAAATCTCAGCAAACATTTTTTAACCAAATCTTGATGATACTTGGTGGTAATCATCAGTTCACTTAGCCCACTTGGCTGCCCAATTTTCACTCTTCTAGGTTCAAGCATTCATTTCCAGTAACACTTTGAATTTTGAGGTTTCACTCGGTTTTCTCCTACATAGATAGCTGTGTTTGGAATTCTAAATCAAACACGGTTTGTGCTAGCTCCTTCAAACTTGACCAAATGAAGTAGTTCTAAGTTCTATCTCCATGGTTTGTTTCCTCTTGAAGTACCCCATGCAGAGACTGGCGAAAAACACTTTCGTTTGAAAGGGGTTGCCAAGCTTCCAAAAAACTACTAGTTTGCTGAAATCTCAAGAAATATTTTTTCACCAAATCTTGATGATACTTTGTGGTAATGATCAGTTCACTAAGCCCACTTGGCTGCCCAACTTTCACTCTTCTAGGTTCAAGCGTTCGTTTCCAGTAACACTTTGAATTTTTAGGTTTCATTCTGTTTTCTGCTATATACATAGATGTGTTTGAAACTCTAAATCAAACACGGTTTGTGCTAGCTCCTTGAAACTTGACCAAATGAAGTAGTTCTAAATTCTATCTCTATGGTTTGTTTCCTCTTTAAGTACCCCATGCAGAGACTGGCGAAAAACACTTTCGTTTGAAAGGGGTTGCCAAGCTTCCAAAAACTACTAGTTTGCTGAAATCTGAGCAAACATTTTTTCACCAAATCTTGATGATACTTGGTGGTAATGATCAGTTCACTAATCCCACTTGGCTGCCCAATTTTTTTTCTTCTAGGTTGAAGCATTCGTTTTCAGTAACAGTTTGAAATTTTAGGTTTCAATCTGTTTTCTCCTACATAGATAGCTGTGTTTGGAATTCTAAATCAAACACGGTTTGTGCTAGCTCCTTGAAACTTGACCAAATGAAGTAGATCTAAGTTCTATCTCTATGGTTTGTTTCCTCTTGAAGTACCCCATGCAGAGACTGGAGAAAAGCACTTTCGTTTGAAAGGGGTTGCCAAGCTTCCAAAAAACTACTAGTTTGCTGAAATCTCAGCAAACATTTTTTCACCAAACCTTGATGATACTTGGTGGTAATGATCAGTTCACTAAGCCCACTTGGCTGCCCAACTTTCACTCTTCTAGGTTCAAGCGTTCGTTTCCAGTAACACTTTGAATTTTTATGTTTCACTCTGTTTTCTCCTACATAGATAGCTGTGTTTGGAATTCTAAATCAAACACGGTTTGTGCTAGCTCCTTGAAACTTGACCAAATGAAGTAGTTCTAAGTTCTATCTCTATGGTTTTTTTCCTATTGAAGTAACCCATGCAGAGACTGGCGAAAAACACTTTCGTTGGAAAGGGGTTGCCAAGCTTCCAAAAAACTACTAGTTTGCTGAAATCTCAGCAAACATTTTTTCACCAAATATTGATGATACTTGGTGGTAATGATCAGTTCACTAATCCCACTTGGCTGCCCAATTTTTATTCTTCTAGGTTGAAGCATTCGTTTCCAGTAACAGTTTGAATTTTTGGGTTTCACTCTGTTTTCTCCTACATAGATAGCTGTGTTTGGAATTCTAAATCAAACACGGTTTGTGCTAGCTCCTTGAAACGTGACCAAATGAAGTAGTTCTAACTTCTATCTCTATGGTTTGATTCCTCTTGAAAACCCCATG
Organism: Callospermophilus lateralis; assembly: GCF_048772815.1. NCBI lineage: Eukaryota > Metazoa > Chordata > Mammalia > Rodentia > Sciuridae > Callospermophilus > Callospermophilus lateralis. The sequence goes on along the minus strand of NW_027512274.1, from coordinate 9,038 downwards.
CAGAGACTGGCGAAAAGCACTTTCGTTTGAAAGGGTTTCCCAAGCTTCCAAAAAACTACTAGTTTGATGAAATCTCAGCAAACATTTTTTCACCAAATCTTGATGATACTTGGTGGTAATGATCAGTTCACTAAGCCCACTTGGCTGCGCAATTTTCACTCTTCTAGGTTCAAGTGTTCGTTCCCAGTAACACTTTGAATTTTTAGGTTTCACTCGGTTTTCTCCTACATAGATAGCTGTGTTTGGAATTCTAAATCAAACACGGTTTGTGCTAGCTCCTTGAAACTTGACCAAATGAAGTAGATCTAAGTTCTATCTCTATGGTTTGTTTCCTCTTGAAGTACCCCATGCAGAGACTGGAGAAAAGCACTTTCGTTTGAAAGGGGTTGCCAAGCTTCCAAAAAACTACTAGTTTGCTGAAATCTCAGCAAACATTTTTTCACCAAATCTTGATGATACTTGGTGGTAATGATCAGTTCACTAAGCCCACTTGGCTGCCCAACTTTCACTCTTCTAGGTTGAAGCGTTCGTTTCCAGTAACACTTTGAATTTTTAGTTTTCACTCTGTTTTCTCCTACATAGATACCTGTGTTTGGAATTCTAAATCAAACACGGTTTGTGCTAGCTCCTTGAATCTTGACCAAATGAAGTAGTTCTAAGTTCTATCTCTATGGTTTGTTTCCTCCTGAAGTACCCCATGCAGAGACTGGCGAAAAGCACTTTCGTTTGAAAGGGTTGCCAAGCTTCCAAAAAAACTACTAGTTTGATGAAATCTCAGAAAACATTTTTGACCAAATCTTGATGATACTTGGTGGTAATCATCAGTTCACTTAGCCCACTTGGCTGCCCAATTTTCACTCTTCTAGGTTCAAGCGTTCGTTTCCAGTAACACTTTGAATTTTGAGGTTTCACTCGGTTTTCTCCTACATAGATAGCTGTGTTTGGAATTCTAAATCAAACACGGTTTGTGCTAGCTCCTTCAAACTTGACCAAATGAAGTAGTTCTAAGTTCTATCTCCATAGTTTGTTTCCTCTTTAAGTACCCCATGCAGAGACTGGCGAAAAACACTTTCGTTTGAAAGGGGTTGCGAAGCTTCCAAAAAACTACTAGTTTGCTGAAATCTCAGCAAACATTTTTTCACCAAATCTTGATGATACTTGGTGGTAATGATCAGTTCACTAAGCCCACATGGCTGCCCAATTTTTATTCTTTTAGGTTGAAGCATTCGTTTCCAGTAACAGTTTGAATTTTTGGTTTCACTCTGTTTTCTCCTACATAGATAGCTGTGTTTGGAATTCTAAATCAAACACGGTTTGTGCTAGCTCCTTGAAACTTGACCAAATGAAGTAGTTCTAAGTTCTATTTCTATGGTTTGTTTCCTCTTGAACTACCCCATGCAGAGACTTGCGAAAAGCACTTTCGTTTGAAAGGGGTTGCCAAGCTTCCAAAAAACTACTAGTTTGCTGAAATCTCAGCAAACATTTTTTCACCAAATCTTCATGATACTTGGTGGTAATGATCAGTTCACTAAGCCCACTAGGCTGCCCAATTTTCACTCTTCTAGGTTCAAGCGTTCGTTTCCAGTAACACTTTGAATTTTTAGGTTTCACTCGGTTTTCTCCTACATAGATAGCATTGTTTGGAATTCTAAATCAAACACGGTTTGTGCTAGCTCCTTGAAACTTGACCAAATGAAGTAGTTCTAAGTTCTATCTCTATGGTTTGTTTCCTCATGAAGTACCCCATGCAGAGACTGGCGAAAAAAACTTTCGTTTGAAAGGGTTTTCCAAGCTTCCAAAAAACTACTAGTTTGCTGAAATCTCAGCAAACATTTTTTCACAAAATCTTGATGATACTTGGTGGTAATGATCAGTTCACTAAGCCCACTTGGCTGCCCAATTTTTATTCTTCTAGGTGAAGCATTCGTTTCCAGTAACAGTTTGAATTTTTAGGTTTCACTCTGTTTTCTCCTACATAGATAGCTGTGTTTGGAATTCTAAATCAAACACGGTTTGTGCTAGCTCCTTGAAACTTTACCAAATGAAGTAGTTCTAAGTTCTATCTCTATGGTTTGTTTCCTCTTGAAGTACCCCATGCAGAGACTGGCGAAAAGCACTTTCGTTTGAAAGGGGTTGCCGAGTTTCCAAAAAACTACTAGTTTGCTGAAATCTCAGCAAACATTTTTTCACCAAATCTTGATGATACTTGGTGGTAATGATCAGTTCACTAAGCCCACTTGGCTGCCCAATTTTCACTCTTCTAGGTTCAAGCGTTCGTTTCCAGTAACACTTTGAATTTTTAGGTTTCACTCTGTTTTCTCCTACATAGATAGCTGTGTTTGGAATTCTAAATCAAACACGGTTTCTGCTAGCTCTTTGAAACTTGACCAAATGAAGTAGTTCTAAGTTCTATCTCTATGGTTTGTTTCCTCTTGAAGTACCCCATGCAGAGACTGGCAAAAAGCACTTTCGTTTGAAAGGGTTGCCAAGCTTCCAAAAAACTACTAGTTTGCTGAAATCTCAGCAAACATTTTTTCACTAAATCTTGATGATACTTGGTGGTAACGATCAGTTCACTAAGCCCACTTGGCTGCTCAATTTTCACTCTTCTAGGTTCAAGCGTTCGTTTCCAGTAACACATTGAATTTTTAGGTTTTACTCTGCTTTCTCCTACATAGATAGCTGTGTTTGGAATTCTAAATCAAACACAGTTTGTGCTAGCTTCTTGAAACTTGACCAAATGAAGTAGTTCTAAGTTCTATCTCTACGGTTTGTTTCCTCTTGAAGTACCCCATGCAGAGACTGGCGAAAAGCACTTTCGTTTGAAAGGGGTTGCCAAGCTTCCAAAAAACTACTAGTTTGCTGAAATCTCAGCAAACATTTTTTCACCAAATCTTGATGATACTTGGTGGTAATGATCAGTTCACTAAGCCCACTTGGCTGCTCAATTTTCACTCTTTTAGGTTCAAGCGTTCGTTTCCAGTAACACATTGAATTTTTAGGTTTCACTCTGCTTTCTCCTACATAGATAGCTGTGTTTGGAATTCTAAATCAAACACAGTTTGTGCTAGCTTCTTGAAACTTGACCAAATGAAGTAGTTCTAAGTTCTATCTCTACGGTTTGTTTCCTCTTGAAGTACCCCATGCAGAGACTGGCGAAAAACACTTTCGTTTGAAAGGGGTTGCCAAGCTTCCAAAAAGCTACTAGTTTGCTGAAATCTCAGCAAACATTTTTTCACCAAATCTTGATGATACTTGGTGGTAATGATCAGTTCACTAAGCCCACTTGGCTGCCCAACTTTCACTCTTCTAGGTTCAAGCGTTCGTTTCCAGTAACACTTTGAATTTTTAGGTTTCATTCTGTTTTCTGCTATATATATAGATGTGTTTGAAACTCTAAATCAAACATGGTTTGTGCTACCTCCTTGAAACTTGACCAAATGAAATAGTTCTAAATTCTATCTCTATGGTTTGTTTCCTCTTTAAGTACCAAATGCAGAGACTGGCGAAAAACACTTTCGTTTGAAAGGGGTTGCCAAGCTTCCAAAAAACTACTAGTTTGCTGAAATCTCAGCAAACATTTTTTCACCAAATCTTGATGATACTTGGTGGTAATGATCAGTTCACTAAGCCCACTTGGCTGCCCAACTTTCACTCTTCTAGGTTCAAGCGTTCGTTTCCAGTAACACTTTGAATTTTTAGGTTTCATTCTGTTTTCTGCTATATATATAGATGTGTTTGAAACTCTAAATCAAACACGGTTTGTGCTACCTCCTTGAAACTTGACCAAAAGAAATAGTTCTAAATTCTATCTCTATGGTTTGTTTCCTCTTTAAGTACCCCATGCAGAGACTGGCGAAAAACACTTTCGTTTGAAAGGGGTTGCCAAGCTTCCAAAAAACTACTAGTTTGCTGAAATCTCAGCAAACATTTTTTCACCAAATCTTGAGGATACTTGGTGGTAATGATGAGTTCACTAATCCCACTTGGCTGCCCAATTTTTATTCTTCTAGGTTGAAGCATTCATTTTCAGTAACAGTTTGAATTTTTAGGTTTCACTCTGTTTTCTCCTACATAGATAGCTGTGTTTGGAATTCTAAATCAAACACGGTTTCTGCTAGCTCCTTGAAACTTGACCAAATGAAGTAGTTCTAAGTTCTATCTCTATGGTTTGTTTCCTCTTGAACTACCCCATGCAGAGACTGGCGAAAAGCACTTTCGTTTGAAAGGGGTTGCCAAGCTTCCAAAAAAGTACTAGTTTGCTGAAATCTCAGCAAACATTTTTTCAACAAATCTTGATGATACTTGGTGGTAATGATCAGTTCAATAAGCCCACTTGGCAGCCCAATTTTCACTCTTCTAGGTTCAAGCGTTCGTTTCCAGTAACACTTTGAATTTTTAGGTTTCACTCTGTTTTCTCCTACATAGATAGCTGTGTTTGGAATTCTAAATCAAACACGGTTTGTGCTAGCTCCTTGAAACTTGACCAAATGAAGTAGTTCTAAGTTCTATCTCTATGGTTTGTTTCCTCTTGAAGTACCCCATGCAGAGACTGGCGAAAAGCACTTTCGTTTGAAAGGGGTTGCCAAGCTTCCAAAAAACTACTAGTTTGCTGAAATCTCAGCAAACATTTTTTCACCAAATCTTGATGATACTTGGTGGTAATGATCAGTTCACTAATCCCACTTGGCTGCCCAATTTTTATTCTTCTAGGTTGAAGCATTCGTTTTAAGTAACAGTTTGAATTTTTAGGTTTCACTCTGTTTTCTCCTACATAGATAGCTGTGTTTGCAATTCTAAATCAAACACGGTTTGTGCTAGCTCCTTGAAACTATACCAAATGAAGTAGTTCTAAGTTCTATCTCTATGGTTTGTTTCCTCTTGAAGTACCCCATGCAGAGACTGGCGAAAAACACTTTCGTTTGAAAGGGGTTGCCAAGCTTCCAAAAAACTACTAGTTTGATGAAATCTCAGCAAACATTTTTTAACCAAATCTTGATGATACTTGGTGGTAATCATCATTTCACTTAGCCCACTTGGCTGCCCAATTTTCACTCTTCTAGTTTGAAGCGTTCGTTTCCAGTAACACTTTGAATTTTTAGGTTTCACTCGGTTTTCTCCTACATAGATAGCTGTGTTTGGAATTCTAAATCAAACACGGTTTGTGCTAGCTCCTTGAAACTTGACCAAATGAAGTAGTTCTAAGTTCTATCTCTATGGTTTGTTTCCTCTTGAAGTACCCCATGCAGAGACTGGCGAAAAGCACTTTCGTTTGAAAGGGTTGATAAGCTTCCAAAAAACTACTAGTTTGCTGAAATCTCAGCAAACATTTTTTCACTAAATCTTGATGATACTTGGTGGTAATGATCAGTTCACTAAGCCCACTTGGCTGCTCAATTTTCACTCTTCTAGGTTCAAGCGTTCGTTTCCAGTAACACATTGAATTTTTAGGTTTCACTCTGCTTTCTCCTACATAGATAGCTGTGTTTGGAATTCTAAATCAAACACAGTTTGTGCTAGCTTCCTGAAACTTGACCAAATGAAGTAGTTCTAAGTTCTATCTCTACGGTTTGTTTCCTCTTGAAGTACCCCATGCAGAGACTGGCGAAAAGCACTTTCGTTTGAAAGGGGTTGCCAAGCTTCCAAAAAACTACTAGTTTGCTGAAATCTCAGCAAACATTTTTTCAACAAATCTTGATGATACTTAGTGGTAATGATCAGTTCACTAAGCCCACTTGGCTGCCCAACTTTCACTATTCTAGGTTCAAGCTTTCGTTTCCAGTAACACTTTGAATTTTTAGGTTTCACTCTGTTTTCTCCTACATAGATAGCAGTGTTTGGAATTCTAAATCAAACACGGTTTGTGCTAGCTCCTTGAAACTTGACCAAATGAAGTAGTTCTAAGTTCTATCTCTATGGTTTGTTTCCTCTTGAAGTACCCCATGCAGAGACTTTCGAAAAACACTTTTGTTTGAAAGGGGTTGCCAAGCTTCCAAAAAACTACTAGTTTGCTGAAATCTCAGCAAATATTTTTTCACCAAATCTTGATGATACTTGGTGGTAATGATCAGTTCACTAATCCCACTTGGCTGCCCAATTTTTATTCTTCTAGGTTGAAGCATTTGTTTTCAGTAACAGTTTGAATTTTTAGGTTTCACTCTGTTTTCTCCTATATAGATAGCTGTGTTTGCAATTCTAAATCAAACACGGTTTGTGCTAGCTCCTTGAAACTTGACCAAATGAAGTAGTTCTAAGTTCTATCTCTATGGTTTGTTTCCTCTTGAAGTACCCCATGCAGAGACTGGCGAAAAACACTTTCGTTTGAAAGGGGTTGCCAAGCTTCCAAAAAACTACTAGTTTGATGAAATCTCAGCAAACATTTTTTAACCAAATCTTGATGATACTTGGTGGTAATCATCAGTTCACTTAGCCCACTTGGCTGCCCAATTTTCACTCTTCTAGGTTGAAGCGTTCGTTTCCAGTAACACTTTGAATTTTTAGGTTTCACTCGGTTTTCTCCTACATTGATAGCTGTGTTTGGAATTCTAAATCAAACACGGTTTGTGCTAGCTCCTTGAAACTTGACCAAATGAAGTAGTTCTTAGTTCTATCTCTATGGTTTGTTTCCTCTTGAAGTACCCCATGCAGAGACTGGCGAAAAACACTTTCGTTTGAAAGGGGTTGCCAAGCTTCCAAAAAACTACTAGTTTGCTGAAATCTCAGCAAACATTTTTTCAACAAATCTTGATGATACTGGGTGGTAATGATCAGTTCACTAAGCCCACTTGGCTGCCCAATTTTTATTCTTCTAGGTGAAGCATTCGTTTCCAGTAACAGTTTGAATTTTTATGTTTCACTCTGTTTTCTCCTACATAGATAGCTGTGTTTGGAATTCTAAATCAAACACGGTTTGTGCTAGCTCCTTGAAACTTGACCAAATGAAGTAGTTCTAAGTTCTATCTCTATGGTTTGTTTCCTCTTGAAGTACCCCATGCAGAGACTGGCGAAAAGCACTTTCGTTTGAAAGGGGTTGCCAAGCTTCCAAAAAACTACTAGTTTGCTGAAATATCAGCAAACATTTTTTCACCAAATCTTGATGATACTTGGTGGTAATGATCAGTTCACTAAGCCCACTTGGCTGCCCAATTTTCACTCTTCTAGGTTCACGCGTTCGTTTCCAGTAACACTTTGAATTTTTAGGTTTCACTCTGTTTTCTCCTACATAGATAGCTGTGTTTGGAATTCTAAATCAAACACGGTTTGTGCTAGCTCCTTGAAACTTGACCAAATGAAGTAGTTCTAAGTTCTATCTCTATGGTTTGTTTCCTCTTGAACTACCCCATGCAGAGACTGGCGAAAAGCACTTTCGTTTGAAAGGGGTTGCCAAGCTTCCAAAAAAGTAGTAGTTTGCTGAAATCTCCACAAACATTTTTTCAACAAATCTTGAAGATACTTGGTGGTAATGATCAGTTCAATAAGCCCACTTGGCAGCCCAATTTTCACTCTTCTAGGTTCAAGCGTTCGTTTCCAGTAACACTTTGAATTTTTAGGTTTCACTCTGTTTTCTGCTATATAGATAGATGTGTTTGAAACTCTAAATCAAACACGGTTTGTGCTAGCTCCTTGAAACTTGACCAAATGAAGTAGTTGTAAGTTCTATATCTATGGTTTGTTTCCTTGAAGTACCCCATGCAGAGACTGGCGAAAAACACTTTTGTTTGAAAGGGGTTGCCAAGATTCCAAAAAACTACTAGTTTGCTGAAATCTCAGCAAACATTTTTTCACCAAAAATTGATGATACTTGGTGGTAATGATCAGTTCACTAATCCCACTTGGCTGCCCAATTTTTATTCTTCTAGGTTGAAGCATTCGTTTCCAGTAACAGTTTGAATTTTTGGGTTTCACTCTGTTTTCTCCTACATAGATAGCTGTGTTTGGAATTCTAAATCAAACACGGTTTGTGCTAGCTCCTTGAAACTTGACCAAATGAAGTAGATCTAAGTTCTATCTCTATGGTTTGTTTCCTCTTGAAGTATCCCATGCAGAGACTGGCGAAAAACACATTCGTTTGAAAGGGGTTGCCAAGCTTCCAAAAAACTACTAGTTTGATGAAATCTCAGCAAACATTTTTTAACCAAATCTTGATGATACTTGGTGGTAACCATCAGTTCACTTAGCCCACTTGGCTGCCCAATTTTCACACTTCTAGGTTCAAGCGTTCGTTTCCAGAAACACTTTCAATTTTTAGGTTTCACTCGGTTTTCTCCTACATAGATAGCTGTGTTTGGATTTCTAAATCAAACACGGTTTGTGCTAGCTCCTTGAAACTTGACCAAATGAAGTAGTTCTAATTTCTATCTCTATGGTTTGTTTCCTCTTGAAGTACCCCATGCAGAGACTGGCGAAAGTCCCTTTCGTTTGAAAGGGGTGGCCAAGATTCCAAAACACTACTAGTTTGCTGAAATCTCAGCAAACATTTTTTCAACAAATCTTGATGATACTGGGTGGTAATGATCAGTTCACTAAGCCCACTTGGCTGCCCAATTTTTATTCTTCTAGGTGAAGCATTCGTTTCCAGTAACAGTTTGAATTTTCATGTTTCACTCTGTTTTCTCCTACATAGATAGCTGTGTTTGGAATTCTAAATCAAACACGGTTTGTGCTAGCTCCTTGAAACTTGACCAAATGAAGTAGTTCTAAGTTCTATCTCTATGGTTTGTTTCCTCTTGAAGTACCCCATGCAGAGACTGGCGAAAAGCACTTTCGTTTGAAAGGGGTTGCCAAGCTTCCAAAAAACTACTAGTTTGCTGAAATATCAGCAATCATTTTTTCAACAAATCTTGATGATACTTGGTGGTAATGATCAGTTCACTAAGCCCACTTGGCTGCCCAATTTTCACTCTTCTAGGTTCAAGCGTTCGTTTCCAGTAACACTTTGAATTTTTAGGTTTCACTCTGTTTTCTCCTACATAGATAGCTCTGTTTGGAATTCTAAATCAAACACGGTTTCTGCTAGCTCCTTGAAACTTGACCAAATG
>NW_027512273.1:0-14419 GCF_048772815.1 Callospermophilus lateralis | reverse complement strand
AAGTATCATCAAGTTTGGGTGAAAAAATATTTGCTGGTATTTCGGAAACTCGTTATTTCTTAGAAAATTGGCAACCCCTCTCAATGAAAGTGCTTTTCCACAGTCTGTGCCTATGGCTACTTGAACAGGAAACCAACCAGAGACAAAACTGAGATCTCCTTTATTTTGTCAAGTTTCAAAGAGCTACTACAAACCATGTTTTATTTAGAGTTCCAAATTCATCTATCTACATAGGAGAGAACGGAGGGAAACCTAAAAATATAAACTGCTACTGTAAACGAATGCTTCAACCTAGAAGTGTCAAAATTTGGTGAGTCAATGGGATTTGTGTACAGATCATTACCACCAAGTACCATCAAGATTGGGTAAAAAAAATTTGCTGGTATTTCGGAAACTCGTTATTTCTTGGAAGCTTGGCAACCCCTCTCAATGAAAGTGATTTTCCACAGTCTGTGCCTAGGGCTACTTGAAGAGGAAACAAACCATTGAGACAATACAGAGAACTACTTTATTTTGTCAAGTTTCAAAAGCTACTACAAACCATGTTGGATTTAGAGTTCCAAATTTTTCGATCTATATAAGAGAGAACAGAATGACACCTAAAAATAAAAACTGCTACTGTAAACGAATGCTTCAACCTTGAAAACAAAATTTGGTGAGCCAAGTGGGATTTGTGTACTTGTCATTACCAACACGTATCATCAAGATTGGGTGAAAAAGTATTTGCTGGTATTTCGGAAACTCGTAATTTCTTGGAAGCTTCACAACTCCTTTCAATGAAAGTGCTTTTCCACAGTCTCTTCTTAGGGCTACTTGAAGAGGAAACAAATTATTGAGACAAAACTGAGAACTACTTTTTTTGTAAAGTTTCAAAGAGCTAGTGCAAATCATGTTGGATTTAGAGTTCCAAATTCAGCTCTCTATATAGGAGAGAACAGAGGGAAACCTAAAAAGAAAAACTGTTACTGTAAACGAACGCTTCAACCTGGAAGAACAAAATTTGGTGAGCCAAGTGGGAATTGTGTACTTGTCATTACCAGCACGTATCATCAAGATTGGGAGAAAAAATATTTGCTGGTATTTCGGAAACTGGTAATTTCTTGGAAGCTTGGCAACTCCTTTCAATGAAAGTGCTTTTCCACAGTCTCTGCTTAGGACTACTTGAAGAGGAAAAAAACCATAGGGACAAAACTGAGAACTCCTTTATTTTGTCAAGTTTCAAAAAGCTACTACAAACCCTGTTGGATTAAGAGTTCCAAATTCTTCTATCTATATTGGAGAGAACAGAGTGAAACCTAAAAATAAAAACTACTACTGTAAATGACCGCTTCACCTCGAAGAACAAAATTTGGTGAGCCAACTGGGATTTGTGTACTCATAATTACCACCAAGTATCATCGAGATTGGGTGAAAAAATATTTCGTGGTATTTCGGAAACTCGTTTTTTCTTGGAAGATGGCAACCCCTTTCAATGAAAGTGCTTTTCCACAGTCTGTGCCTAGGGCTACTAGAAGATGAAACAAACCATAGAGACAAAACTGAGCACTACTTTATTTTGTCAAGTTTCAAATAGCTACTACAAACCATGTTGGATTTAGCATTCCAAATTCATCTATCTCTATAGGAGATAACAAAGTGAAACCTAAAAATAAAAACTGCTACTGTAAACGAACGCTTCAACCTAGAAGAACAAAATTTGGTAAGCCAAGTGGGATTTGTGTACTTGTCATTACCACCACGTATCATCAAGATTGGGTGAAAAAATATTTGCTGGTTTTCGGAAACTCGTAATTTCTCGAAAGCTTGGCAACTCCTTTCAATGAAAGTTCTTTTCCACAGTCTCTGCTTAGGACTACTTGAAGAGGAAACAAATCATAGAGACAAAATAAAGAACTACTTTTTGTCAATATTCAAAGAGCTACTACAAACCATTTGGATTTAGAGTTCCAAATTCATCTATCTATATAGGAGAGAACAGGGTGAAACCTAAAAATAAAAAATGCTACTGTAAACGAACGCTTCAACCTAGAAGAACAAAACTTGGTGAGCCAAGTGGGATTTGTGTACTTTTCATTACCACCACGTTCATCAAGACTGGGTGAAAAAATATTTGTTGGTATTTTGGAAACTCCTAATTTCTTGAAAGCTTGGCAACCCATTTCAATGAAAGTGCTTTTCCACAGTCTCTGCTTAGGGCTACTTGAGGACGAAAGAAACCATAGAGACAAAACTGAGAACCCCTTTATATTGTCAAGTTTCAAGGAGATACTACAAACCATGTTGGATTTAGAGTTCCAAATTCATCTATCTATATAGGAGAGAACAGAGGGAAACCTAAATATAAAAACTGCTACTGTAGACGAACGCTTCAACCTAGAAGAACACAATTTATTGAGCTAAGTGGGATTTGTGTACTGATCATTATCGCCAAGTATCATCAAGATTGGGTGAAAAAATATTTGCTGGTATTTCGGAAACTCGTTATTTCTTGGAAGCTTGGCAACCCCCTTCAATGAAAGTGCTTTTCCACAGTCTGTGCCTAGGGCTACTTGAAGAGGAAACAAACCATAGAGACAATACTCAGAACTCCTTTATTTTGTCAAGTTTCAAAGAGCTACTACAAACCATGATGGATTTAGAGTTCCAAATTCATCTATCTATATAGAAAAGAACATAGAGAAACCTAAATATAAAAATTGCTACTGTAGACGAACGCTTCAACCTAGAAATACAAAATTTGGTGAGCCAAGTGGGATTGGTGTACTGATCATTACCACCAAGTATCATCAAGTTTGGGTGAAAAAATATTTGCTGGTATTTCGGAAACTCGTTATTTCTTAGAAAATTGGCAACCCCTCTCAATGAAAGTGCTTTTCCACAGTCTGTGCCTATGGCTACTTGAACAGGAAACCAACCAGAGACAAAACTGAGATCTCCTTTATTTTGTCAAGTTTCAAAGAGCTACTACAAACCATGTTTTATTTAGAGTTCCAAATTCATCTATCTACATAGGAGAGAACGGAGGGAAACCTAAAAATATAAACTGCTACTGTAAACGAATGCTTCAACCTAGAAGTGTCAAAATTTGGTGAGTCAATGGGATTTGTGTACAGATCATTACCACCAAGTACCATCAAGATTGGGTAAAAAAAATTTGCTGGTATTTCGGAAACTCGTTATTTCTTGGAAGCTTGGCAACCCCTCTCAATGAAAGTGATTTTCCACAGTCTGTGCCTAGGGCTACTTGAAGAGGAAACAAACCATTGAGACAATACAGAGAACTACTTTATTTTGTCAAGTTTCAAAAGCTACTACAAACCATGTTGGATTTAGAGTTCCAAATTTTTCGATCTATATAAGAGAGAACAGAATGACACCTAAAAATAAAAACTGCTACTGTAAACGAACGCTTCAACCTAGAAAACAAAATTTGGTGAGCCAAGTGGGATTTGTGTACTTGTCATTACCAACACGTATCATCAAGATTGGGTGAAAAAGTATTTGCTGGTATTTCGGAAACTCGTAATTTCTTGGAAGCTTCACAACTCCTTTCAATGAAAGTGCTTTTCCACAGTCTCTTCTTAGGGCTACTTGAAGAGGAAACAAATTATTGAGACAAAACTGAGAACTACTTTTTTTGTAAAGTTTCAAAGAGCTAGTGCAAATCATGTTGGATTTAGAGTTCCAAATTCAGCTCTCTATATAGGAGAGAACAGAGGGAAACCTAAAAAGAAAAACTGTTACTGTAAACGAACGCTTCAACCTGGAAGAACAAAATTTGGTGAGCCAAGTGGGAATTGTGTACTTGTCATTACCAGCACGTATCATCAAGATTGGGAGAAAAAATATTTGCTGGTATTTCGGAAACTGGTAATTTCTTGGAAGCTTGGCAACTCCTTTCAATGAAAGTGCTTTTCCACAGTCTCTGCTTAGGACTACTTGAAGAGGAAAAAAACCATAGGGACAAAACTGAGAACTCCTTTATTTTGTCAAGTTTCAAAAAGCTACTACAAACCATGTTGGATTAAGAGTTCCAAATTCTTCTATCTATATTGGAGAGAACAGAGTGAAACCTAAAAATAAAAACTACTACTGTAAATGACCGCTTCACCTCGAAGAACAAAATTTGGTGAGCCAACTGGGATTTGTGTACTCATAATTACCAACAAGTATCATCGAGATTGGGTGAAAAATATTTCGTGGTATTTCGGAAACTCGTTTTTTCTTGGAAGATGGCAACCCCTTTCAATGAAAGTGCTTTTCCACAGTCTGTGCCTAGGGCTACTAGAAGATGAAACAAACCATAGAGACAAAACTGAGCACTACTTTATTTTGTCAAGTTTCAAATAGCTACTACAAACCATGTTGGATTTAGCATTCCAAATTCATCTATCTCTATAGGAGATAACAAAGTGAAACCTAAAAATAAAAACTGCTACTGTAAACGAACGCTTCAACCTAGAAGAACAAAATTTGGTAAGCCAAGTGGGATTTGTGTACATGTCATTACCACCACGTATCATCAAGATTGGGTAAAAAATGTTTGCTGGTATTTCGGAAACTCGTAATTTCTCGAAAGCTTGGCAACTCCTTTCAATGAAAGTTCTTTTCCACAGTCTCTGCTTAGGACTACTTGAAGAGGAAACAAATCATAGAGACAAAATTAAGAACTACTTTTTGTCAATATTCAAAGAGCTACTACAAACCATGTTGGATTTAGATTTCCAAAGTCATCTATCTATATAGGAGAGAACAGGGAGAAACCTAAAAATAAAAAATGCTACTGTAAACGAACGCTTCAACCTAGAAGAACAAAACTTGGTGAGCCAAGTGGGATTTGTGTACTTTTCATTACCACCACGTTCATCAAGACTGGGTGAAAAAATATTTGCTGGTATTTTGGAAACTCCTAAATTCTTGAAAGCTTGGCAACCCATTTCAATGAAAGTGCTTTTCCACAGTCTCTGCTTAGGGCTACTTGAGGAGGAAACAAACCATAGAGACAAAACTGAGAACTCCTTTATTTTGTCAAGTTTCAAGGAGATACTACAAACCATGTTGGATTTAGAGTTAAAATTCATCTATCCATATAGGAGAGAACAGAGGGAAACCTAAATATAAAAACTGCTACTGTAGACGAACGCTTCAACCTAGAAGAACACAATTTATTGAGCCAAGTGGGATTTGTGTACTGATCATTATCGCCAAGTATCATCAAGATAGGGTGAAAAAATATTTGCTGGTATTTCGGAAACTCGTTATTTCTTGGAAACTTGGCAACCCCCTTCAATGAAAGTGCTTTTCCACAGTCTGTGCCAAGGGCTACTTGAAGAGGAAAAAAACCATAGAGACAATACTCAGAACTCCTTTATTTTGTCAAGTTTCAAGGAGATACTACAAACCATGTTGGATTTAGAGTTAAAATTCATCTATCCATATAGGAGAGAACAGAGGGAAACCTAAATATAAAAACTGCTACTGTAAACGAACGCTTCAACCTAGAACAACAAAATTTGGTGAGCCAAGTGGGATTTGTGTACTTGTCAATACCATCACGTATCATCTAGATTGGGTGAAAAAGTATTTGCTGGTATTTCGGAAACTCATAATTTCTTGGAAGCTTCACAACTCCTTTCAATGAAAGTGCTTTTCCACAGTCTCTTCTTAAGGCTACTTGAAGAGGAAACAAATTATAGAGACAAATATGAGAACTACTTTTTTTGTAAAGTTTCAAAGAGCTAGTACAAACCATGTTGGATTTAGAGTTCCAAATTCAGCTATCTATATAGGAGAGAACAGAGGAAAACCTAAATATAAAAACTGCTACTGTAGAGGAACCCTTCAACCTAGAAGAACACAATTTGGTGAGCCAAGTGGGATTTGTGTACTGATCATTACCACCACGTATCATCAAGATTGGGTAAAAAATATTTGCTTGTATTTAGGAAAATCTTTATTTCTTAGAAGCTTGGCAAACCCTCTCAATGACCGTGATTTTCCACAGTCTGTGCCTAGGGCTACTTGAAGAGGAAACAAACCATAGAGACAAAATGAGAACTCCTTTATTTTGTCAGGTTTCAAAGAGCTACTACAAACCATGTTGGATTTAGAGTTCCAAATTCATCTATCTATATAGGAGAGAACAGAGGGAAACCTAAATATAAAAACTGCTACTGTAGACGAACGCTTCAACCTAGAAGAACAAAATTTGGTGAGCCAAGTGCGATTTGTGTACTGATCATTACCACCAAGTATCATCAAGATTGGGTGAAAAAATATTTGCTGGTATTTTGGAAACTCGTTATTTCTTAGAAGCTTGGCAACCCCTCTCAATGAAAGTGCTTTTCCACAGTCTGTGCCTAGGGCTACTTGAAGAGGAAACATACCATAGAGACAAAACTGAGAACTCCTTCATTTTGTCAAGTTTCAAAGAGCTACTACAAACCATGTTGGATTTAGAGTTCCAAATTCATCTATCTATATAGGAGAGAACAAAGGGAAACCTAAATATAAAAACTGCTATTGTAGAAGAAAGCTACAAGCTAAAAGAACAAAATTTGATGAGCCAAGTGTGATTTATGTACCAATCATTACCACCACGTATCATCAAGATTGGGTGAGAAAATATTTGCTGGTATTTCATAAACTCGTTATTTCTTAGAAGCTTGGCAACCCATCTCAATGAAAGTGCTTTTCCACAGTCTGGGCCTAGGGCTACTTGAAGAGGAAACAAACCATAGAGAGAAAACTGGGAACTCCTTTATTTTACCAATTTTCAAAGAGCTACTACAAACCATGTTGGATTTAGAGTCCAAATTCATCTATCTATATAGAAGTGGACAGAGTGAAAAGAAAAAAAAAAAAAACTGCTACTGTAAACGAACGCTTCAACCTAGAAGAACAAAATTTGGTGAGCCAAGTGCGATTTGTGTACTGATCATTACCACCAAGTATCATCAAGATTGGGTGAAAAAATATTTGCTGGTATTTTGGAAACTCGTTATTTCTTAGAAGCTTGGCAACCCCTCTCAATGAAAGTGCTTTTCCACAGTCTGTGCCTAGGGCTACTTGAAGAGGAAACATACCATAGAGACAAAACTGAGAACTCCTTCATTTTGTCAAGTTTCAAAGAGCTACTACAAACCATGTTGGATTTAGAGTTCCAAATTCATCTATCTATATAGGAGAGAACAAAGGGAAACCTAAATATAAAAACTGCTATTGTAGAAGAAAGCTTCAAGCTAAAAGAACAAAATTTGGTGAGCCAAGTGTGATTTATGTACCAATCATTACCACCACGTATCATCAAGATTGGGTGAGAAAATATTTGCTGTTATTTAGGAAACTCGTTATTTCTTAGAAGCTTGGCAACCCATCTCAATGAAAGTGCTTTTCCACCGTCTGGGCCTAGGGCTACTTGAAGAGGAAACAAACCATAGAGAGAAAACTGGGAACTCCTTTATTTTACCAATTTTCAAAGAGCTACTACAAACCATGTTGGATTTAGAGTAAAAATTCATCTATCTATATAGAAGTGGACAGAGTGAAAAGTAAAAATAAAAACTGCTACTGTAAACGAATGCTTCAACCTAGAACAAAATTTGGTGAGCCAAGTGGGATTTGTGTAGTTGTCATTACCACCACGTATCATCAAGATTGAGTGAAAAAATATTTGCTGGTATTTCCGTAACTCGTAATTTCTTGGAAGCTTGGCAACCCCTTTCAATGAAAGTGCTATTCCACAGTCTCTGCCTAGGGATATTTGAAGAGGAAACAAACCATAGACACAAAATTGCGAACTATATTTTTTTGTCAAGTTTCATAGTGCTACTACAAACCATGTTGGATTTAGAGTTCCAAATTCATCTATCTATATAGGAGAGAACAGAGGGAAACCTAAATATAAAAACTGCTACTGTAGACGAACGCTTCAACCTAGAAGAACAAAATTTGGTGAGCCAAATGGGATTTGTGTACTGATCATTACCACCAAGTATCATGAAGGTGTGGTGAAAAAATATTTGCTGGTATTTCGGCAACTCGTTATTTCTTGGAAGCTTGGCAACCCTTTTCAATGAAAGTTCTTCTCCACAGTCTGTGCCTAGGACTACTTGAAGAGGAAACAAACCATAGAGACAAAACTGAGAAATCCTTTACTTTGTCAAGTTTCAAAGAGCTACTACAAACCATGTTGGATTTAGAGTTCCAAATTCATCTATCTATATAGGAGAGAACAGAGAAAAACCTAAATATACAAACTGCTACTGTAGAAGAAAGCTTCAAGCTAAAAGAACAAAATTTGGTGAGCCAAGTGTGATTTATGTACCAATCATTACCACCACGTATCATCAAGATTGGGTGAGAAAATATTTGCTGTTATTTAGGAAACTCGTTATTTCTTAGAAGCTTGGCAACCCTTCTCAATGAAAGTACTCTTCCACAGTCTGTGCCCAGGGCTACTTGAAGATGAAACTAGCATAGAGATAAAACTGATAACTCCTTTCTTTTGTCAAGTTTCCAAGGGCTACTACAAACCATGTTGGATTTACAGTTCCAAATTCACCTATCTATATAGAGAACAGAGGGAACCCTAATTATAAAAACTGCTACTGTAGACGAATGCTTCAACATAGAAGAACAAAATTTGGTGAGAAGGTGGGATTTGTGCACTGATCATTACCACCACGTATCGTCAAGATTGGCTGAAAAAGTATTTGCTGGTATTTCGGTGACTCGTTATTTCTTAGAAGGTTGGCAACCCCTCTCAATCAAATTGTTTTTCCACAGTCTGTGCCTAGGGCTACTTGAAAAGGAAACAAACCATAGAGACAAAACTGAGAACTCCTTTATTTTGTCTAGTTTCAAAGAGCTACTATAAACCATGTTGAATTTACAGTTCCAAATTCATCTATCTATATAGGAGAGAACAGAGGGAAACCTAAAAATATAAACTGCTAGTGTAAACGAACATTTCAAACTAGAAGAAAAAAATTTGGTGAGCCAAGTGGGATTTGTGTACTTGTCTTTTCCACCACGTATCATCAAGATTGGGTGAAAAAATTTTTGCTGGTATTTCGGCAACTCGTTAATTTTTGGAAGCTTGGCAACCCTTTTCAATGAAAGTTCTTCTCCACAGTCTGTGCCTAGGGCTACTTGAAGAGGAAACAAACCATAGAGACAAAACTGAGAAATCCTTTATTTTGTCAAGTTTCAAAGAGCTACTACAAACCATGTTGGATTTAGAGTTCCAAATTCATCTATCTATATAGGAGAGAACAGAGGAAAACCTAAATATAAAAACTGCTACTGTAGACGAACCCTTCAACCTAGAAGAACACAATTTGGTGAGCCAAGTGGGATTTGTGTACTGATCATTACCACCAAGTATCATCAAGATTGGGTGAAAGAAATATTTGCTGGTATTTTGGAAACTCGTTATTTCTTAGAAGATTTGCAACCCTTCTCAATGAAAGTACTCTTCCACAGTCTGTGCCTAGGGCTACTTGAAGATGAAACTAGCATAGAGAAAAAACAGATAACTCCTTTCTTTTGTCAAGTTTCCAAGAGCTACTACAAACCATGTTGGATTTACAGTTCCAAATTCATCTATCTATATAGGAGAGAACAGAGGGAAACCTAAATATAAAGACTGCTACTGTAGACGAACGCTTCAACAATGAAGATCAAAATTTGGTGAGAAGGTGGGATTTGTGCACTGATCATTACCACCACATATCGTCAAGATTGGCTGAAAAAGTATTTGCTGGTATTTCGGTAACTAGTTATTTCTTAGAAGCTTGGCAACCCCTCTCAATCAAATTGCTTTTCCACAGTCTGTGCCTAGGGCTACTTGAAAAGGAAACAAACCATAGAGACAAAACTGGGAACTCCTTTATGTTGTCAAGTTTCAAAGAGCTACTACAAACCATGTTGAATTTTCAGTTCCAAATTCATCTGTCTATATAGGAGAGAACAGAGGGAAACCTAAAAATATAAACTGCTAGTGTAAACGAACACTTCAACCTAGAAGAACAAAATTTGGTGAGCCAAGTGGGATTTGTGTACTTGTCATTACCACCACGTATCATCAAGATTGGGTGAAAAAATATTTGCTGGTATTTCGGAAACTCGTTATTTCTTGGAAGCTTGGCAACCCCTCTCAATGAAAGTGCTTTTCCACAGTCTCTGCTTAGGGCTACTTGAAGAGGAAACAGATGGTAGAGACAAAACTGAGAACTTCTTTTTTTTGTCAAGTTTCAAAGAGCTAGTACAAACCATGTTGGATTTAGAGTTCCAAATTCATCTATCTATATAAAAGAGAACAGAGGGAAACCTAAAAATATAAACTGCTAGTGTAAACGAACACTTCAAACTAGAAGAACAAAATTTGGTGAGCCAATTGGGATTTGTTTACATGTCTTTTCCACCACGTATCATCGAGATTGGGTGAAAAAAATTTTCCTTCTATTTTGGCAACTCGTTATTTCTTGCAAGCTTGGCAAACTTTTTCAAAGAATGTTCTTCTCCACAGTCTGTGCCTAAAGATACTAGAAGAGGAAACAATCCATAGACACAAAACTGAGAACTCCTTTGATTTGTCAAGTTTCAAAAAGCTACTAGAAACCATGTTGGATTCACAGTTCCAAATTCATCTATCTATATAGGAGAGAACAGAGGAAAACCTAAATATAAAACTGCTACTGTAGACGAACGCTTCAACATAGAAGAACAAAATGTGGTGAGCCAAGTGGGATTTTTGTACTGATCAATACCGCCAAGTATCATGAAGATTGGGGGAAAAAATATTTGCTGGTATTTCGAAAACTCGTTATTTCTTAGATGCTTGAAACCCCTCACAATGAACGTGCTTTCCACAGTCTGTGGATAGGGCTACTTGAAGAGGAAACAAACCATAGAGACAAAACTGAGAACTCCTTTATTTTGTCAAGTTTCAAAGAGATAATACAAACCATGTTGGATTTAGAGTTCCAAATTCATCTATCTATATGAGAGGACAGAGGAAAACCTAAATATATAAACTGCTACTGTAGTCGAACGCTTATTCCTAGAAGAACACAATTTGGTGAGCCAAGTGGGATTTGTGTACTGATCATTACCACCACGTATCATCAAGATTGGCTGAAAAAATATTTGCTGATATTTCGGAAAATCGTAATTTCTTGGAAGCTTGGCAACCCCTTTCAATGAAAGTCCTTTTCCACAGTCTCTGCTTAGGGCTACTTGAAGAGGAAAAAAATGGTAGAGACAAAACTGGGAAACATTATTTTTTGTCAAGTTTCAAAGAGTTACTACAAACCATGTTGGATTTAGAGTTCCAAATTCATCTATCTATATAGGAGAGAACAGAGGGAAACCTAAAAATATAAACTGCTAGTGTAAAGGAACAGTTCAAACTAGAAGAACAAAATTTGGTGAGAAAGTGGGATTTGTGTCCTTGTCTTTACCACCACGTATCATCAAGATTGGGTGAAAAAATTTTTGCTGGTATTTCGGAAACTCGTTATTATTTGGAAGCTTGGCAACCCTTTTCAATGAAAGTTCTTCACCACAGTCTGTGCCTAGGGCTACTAGAAGAGGAAACAAACCATAGAGACAAAACTGAGAACTCCTTTATTTTGTCAAGTTTCAAAGAGCTACTACAAATCATGTTGGATTTACCATTCCAAATTCATGTATGTATATAGGAGAGAACAGAGGAAAACCTAAATATAAAAACTGCTACTGTAGACGAACGCTTCATCCTAAAAGAACACAATTTGGTGAGCCAAGTGGGATTTGTGTACTGATCATTACGACCACGTTTCTTCAAGATTGGGTAAAAAATATTTGCTGGTATTTCGCAAAATCGTTATTTCTTAGAAGCTTGCCAACCCCTCTCAATGAGCGAGCTTTTCCACATTCTGTGCATAGGGATACTTGAAGAGGAAACAAACCATACAGACAAACTGAGAACTCCTTTATTTTGTCAAGTTTCAAAGAGCTGCTACAAACCATGTTAGATTTAGAGTTCCAAATTCATCTACCTATATAGGAGAGAAGAGAGGGAAACCTAAATATAAAAACTGCTACTGTAGACGAACGCTTCACCTAGAAGAACAAAATTTGGTGAGCCAAATGGGATTTGTGTACTGATCATTACCACCAAGTATCATGAAGATGGGGTGAAAAAATATTTGGTGGTATTTCGGCAACTCGTTATTTCTTGGAAGCTTGGCAACCCTTTTCAATGAAAGTTCTTCTCCACAGTCTGTGCCTAGGGCTACTTGAAGCGGAAACAAACCATAGAGACAAAACTGAGAAATCCTTTACTTTGTCAAGTTTCAAAGAGCTACTACAAACCATGTTGGATTTAGAGTTCCAAATTCATCTATCTATATAGGAGAGAACAGAGGAAAACCTAAATATAAAAACTGCTACTGTATACGAACCCTTCAACCTAGAAGAACACAATTTGGTGAGCCAAGTGTTATTTGTGTACTGATCATTACCACCACGTATCATCAAGATAGGGTAAAAAATATTTGCTTGTATTTAGGAAAATCTTTATTTCTTAGAAGCTTCGCAACCCCTCTCAATGACCGTGATTTTCCACAGTCTGTGCCTAGCGCTAATTGAAGAGGAAACAAACCATAGAGAAAAAATGAGAACTCCTTTATTTTGTCAGGTTTCAAAGAGCTACTACAAACCATGTTGGATTTAGAGTTCCAAATTCATCTATCTATCTATGAGAGAACAGAAGGAAACCTAAATATAAAAACTGCTGCTGTAGACGAACGCTTCAACTTAGAAGAACAAAATTTGGTGAGCCAGGTGGGATTTTGGTACTGATCATTACCACCAAGTATCATAAAGATTTGATGAAAAAATATTTGCTGGTATTTAGGAAACTCGTTATTTCTTAGAAGCTTTGCAACCCTTCTCAATGAAAGTACTCTTCCACAGTCTGTGCCAAGGGCTACTTGAAGATGAAACTAGCATAGAGATAAAACTGATAACTCCTTTCTTTTGACAAGTTTCCAAGGGCTACTACAAACCATGTTGGATTTACAGTTCCAAATTCATCTATCTATATAGAGAACAGAGGGAACCCTAATTATAAAAACTGCTACTGTAGACGAACGCTTCAACATAGAAGAACAAAATTTGGTGAGAAGGTGGGATTTGTGCACTGATCATTACCACCACGTATCGTCAAGATTGGCTGAAAAAGTATTTGCTGGTATTTCGGTGACTCGTTATTTCTTAGAAGCTTGGCAACCCCTCTCAATCAAATTGTTTTTCCACAGTCTGTGCCTAGGGCTACTTGAAAAGGAAACAAACCATAGAGACAAAACTGAGAACTCCTTTATTTTGTCTAGTTTCAAAGAGCTACTATAAACCATGTTGAATTTACAGTTCCAAATACATCTATCTATATAGGAGAGAACAGAGGGAAATCTAAAAATATAAACTGCTAGTGTAAACGAACATTTCAAACTAGAAGAAAAAAATTTGGTGAGCCAAGTGCGATTTGCGTACTTGTCTTTTCCACCACGTATCATCAAGATTGGGTGAAAAAATTTTTGCTGGTATTTCGGCAACTCGTTATTTCTTGTAAGCTTGGCAACCCTTTTCAATGAAAGTTCTTCTCCACAGTCTGTGCTAGGGCTACTTGAAGAGGAAACAAACCATAGAGACAAAACTGAGAAATCCTTTATTTTGTCAAGTTTCAAAGAGCTACTACAAACCATGTTGGATTTAGAGTTCCAAATTCATCTATCTATATAGGAGAGAACAGAGGAAAACCTAAATATAAAAACTGCTACTGTAGACGAACCCTTCAACCTAGAGGAACACAATTTGGTGAGCCAAGTGGGATTTGTGTACTGATCATTACCACCAAGTATCATCAAGATTGGGTGAAAAAAATATTTGCTGGTATTTTGGAAACTCGTTATTTCTTAGAAGCTTTGCAACCCTTCTCAATGAAAGTACTCTTCCACAGTCTGTGCCTAGGGCTACTTGAAGATGAAACTAGCATAGAGATAAAACAGATAACTCCTTTCTTTTGTCAAGTTTCCAAGAGCTACTACAAACCATGTTGGATTTACAGTTCCAAATTCATCTATCTATATAGGAGAGAACAGAGGGAAACCTAAATATAAAGACTGCTACTGTAGACGAACGCTTCAACATAGAAGAACAAAATTTGGTGAGAAGGTGGGATTTGTGCACTGATCATTACCACCACGTATCGTCAAGATTGGCTGAAAAAGTATTTGCTGGTATTTCGGTGACTCGTTATTTCTTAGAAGCTTGGCAACCCCTCTCAATCAAATTGCTTTTCCACAGTCTGTGCCTAGGGCTACTTGAAAAGGAAACAAACCATAGAGACAAAACTGGGAACTCCTTTATGTTG